>NC_141535.1:112622500-112815000 GCF_021556685.1 Rattus norvegicus | reverse complement strand
GATTTTTTTTTTTTTTTTTTGTCAACTTGACAACTTTCCAGGGTCATCTAGGGAAACCTCTCTGACGTGAGAAAATGCCTCTAGGAGACTGTCTCTTTCAGGCAAGTCTGTGGGGCATTTCCTTGATTCATGATTAATGTGGCTCCATCCACATATGTAGCAGAGGATGGCCTTGTGGGGCATCAATGAGAGGAGAAGCCCTTGGTCCTGCCAAGGTTTGATGCCCCAGTGCAGGGGAATGTCAGGGCAGGAAGGTGAGAGGGAGGGGATGGGTGGGTCAGGAAGCACCCTCATAGAAGCAGGGAGTGGGTTGGGATATCAGGTGTTTGGAGGGCAAACAAGGAAATGGGATAACATTTAAAATGTAAATAAAAATGCAGTTAAAAAAAAAGAAAAATGGTTAACATTTTAAATAACCTTCACGAGTTCTTAAAATTTTAGAGAAACCATCAAGGCCTTCCTAACCTCTAGTTGCCCAACATATGCTTTATAAAAGAAATATCAATCTTAAAATTAAAAAAAAAATGATGTGGATAGGCCCAGCTCTTTGTGGGCACTGAGGACTTGTAGCAAGAGCTTTGAAAGGTAAGGCAGTAAGCGCAAAGTGAGATTCTCTTCAAGGAGCCATGAAAGCCACTGCACAGCGCTGTGAAGTGAAGCCTCATTCCTAAAGGAGAACTCAGTGTGTTAGATATGCTGGGATTATGGGATGCCCCCGAGGAAAGTTGCAAGCATGGAGTGGAGCCATTCTAAGAGAGCTATGTGTGCTGTGGGCAGAGTAGGAGAGGTGTGGCTGGCAGAGACCAGACGATACCACCAGGAGCCTTAGATCCTAGACCCGGAACCTTGGGATCTTGTGTTTCCCCTGCTGGGCTCAGGCCTTATAGTCTCTCAGAACGAGAATGTTTCTTTTGTGCTATTGCATATTGGAAATATGTGAACTTAATTCACCGGTTTTAGAGTGAAGAGACACCTTGAGTATCACAAAGGCTTTGGGCTTTTAAGCAACTGTTAAGATTCAGGTGATTCCTGCAATTCATTTGTCCTAGTTAGGGCTTCTATGACTGTGACACATTACTATGCTAAAAAAGCCGGTCGGTTAGGGAGGAAAACATTTGCTAGCTTATACTTTCATATAACTGTTCATCATCAAGGGAAGCCAGGACAGCAACTCAAACAGGGCAGAATCCTGGAGTCAGGAGCTGATGCAGAGGCTGTAGACAGGCTGCTTCCAAGGCCTGCTCAGTCTTCTTTCTGAGAGAACCCAGGACCACCGGTTCAAGAGTGGTATTGCCCACAAAGGGGCTGGGCCTTTCCCCAGCAATCACTAAGAAAGTGCCATTCTGCTGGATCTTACAGAGGTATTTTCTCCTTTAAGGTTCCCTCCATTCGGACTGCAGACTATATATCAAGGTGACATAAGACTAGGCATCACAGCAACCAATTGACTATGCCTTAGATTTGAAAATATACAATAAATTAAGTGGAAGCTAAAAAAAAAAAAGATTCAGGTGATTGACGTAGAGGAAGTAAAGCCACTTTGCATCATGGGAGGATCATGGGCCTTTGGGACCCAGAGGTGGAACTTTATAGTTTTAAGTGATAGTTTTTGAGGATCAAGTTGACGTGGAGTGGCCTCGTGATGGCTAATCTTCCCTGCCAGTTTGTCTGGGTTTGGAATTACCTAAGGGACACACCTGGGAGCATGCTATAAGGGGATGGCCAGGTGATAGGTTCCTCTTAGGAGGAGAGATCTGTATTTCATGTGCACAGCACCATGGAGGGCTTGGAGTCTCTGGATAAAAAGGAAATGGGATGAAAACAGCTAAGGATCAGCATTCCCCCCTCTCTCTGTTCTTGACTGTGTGCACAGCGTGACCCTTCCTTCCCACCCCTGCCACGATGGGCTGTATCCCTTCTTTAATTGTGAGTTGAAGGAAATCATTGCCTCTGAACCTGATCTTGTCAGGTATTTGTCAGAGAAATGATTAAGTGGCCAGTGCAGCCCGTGAGGTGGCACATGCCTGTGGATGGGCACTTGTCCCTCCATGGAAAACATAAGATACCTCCCCGGAACAGTGACTGGAGAAGAGGGGATGGGAAGTGAGGCCCATGGTAGACAGTACCCCCCATCTCCCAGAAGCTGGCACATTACAAGCACAGATCTGGCAGGCAGCAGGCTTTGCAGAGTCACTGCTGCTTCCAGGGGAAGGGACTGAGCTGGCTCCTCTCTCCGGGAGTCGATCCAGGGAGGAAAGAAGAGCGATCGCAGGAGAGTGAGGGGGGGGGGCCTCCTGCGCTCTGCCACCACATGCTAGATGGTGCCCAATGAAAGGCTGTTGCTGGGGAGAGAGCATGCTTTTCTCTTATCACAGTGACCCTGGGAGAGGAAGGAGAGCAAGGAAGGCTTTGCCTCCCCGTTACCAATAGCAACTCACACTCCCCTTGCAAGTCTGGCAACTTAGAGACTCAAAGCTTGTGGCTTTTCTGTTTCCTTCCCTCCTCTGTGTGCCTTTCCTCGGTTGAGCCAGGACTGCCATGTCATTATCAGCTGATTGGTACTAATTAAGCCTGCTCTATGTGGTAGGTGGTGTCTGTGGGTAGGAAACAGGAGGATGCCAGTCAAGGGCCCCAGCCTTAAGTCATAGGAAAAGGGACGGATAGCCTGTTCCCTTTTAGTTGAACTACCCAGGGCTTGTGTCTATAGAAAAAAGGGAGGTCACAGGCTGGTCCTCCAATACTAGAGGATCCAGAGATGTAAGAATATATCAGGAGACCATTTCGCTTCTGCAGCAGAGGTGGGAGGTAGAATAACAAGGCTTAAAGACCACAATTTAGTACACATGGAAGTGACAGGCAACATTTATCATAACCGGATGACTCCACTTCCAAACCTCACTTGGGTGCTCACCATCCACGTTCCCATCTTACCCCGAGCTCATGGAGTGCACACCATATCTCTCTTTAGTCACCTTTTTGTTAAGATAAGCTTATTAAGAACAAAGGTTATACTGCTGTCCCCAAATAAAAAGCCAGTATGCCCTGTCACAAAAAGAAAGGGACTGAAAAAAAACCACAAAGAACCACAATTGCCCATGCCAGAAACATCACAGGGACCATTAGCAGGCCTGTGTGGGTGCTCAGGGAACCGCTACCTTGAGGAATAGAATGGGCTGACTCTAAATCATCACCCTTTCTGAAGAAATGTGCCGTGCAGCCAGGCAAGCACACCCCTGCACTCATAAATCACATAATTTCCATGACATTACTCAGGCTCCATTTTGGCTCAAAGCTCCTTGCCTGGAGGATAGGGTTAACAAGTTGCTGGACAGACAGCAGCTAGCAAAGCCTCAAGTCCAAGATGAATGGCAGAATACAGAATGTCACCTACCAAGCGGTGGCATGCATTTTTAAAAATATCTAGCCAGAAGGACCTAGGCATCAGAGGTAATATAAAAGAAAGTCTCAGAGAGGCTGGATGAATGGCTAAGTCACACGGTGCTTGTCATTCAAGCCCAAGGACCTGAGTTCAGAGCCCCAGCACTCACGTAGAAAGCCAGGTGTGCTAGCATGTGCCTGTAACCCATGGAAATCAGGGCAGGAGGACTGCCGAGGCTCAGGTATGATCAAACACTTTGTCTATCAAAGTAAGGTAGAAAAGCAATCATGAAAGATAACGGAGGTCAACCCAAGGCATCTACATACAAGCACATGCACATGCACTTGCAGACATGTGTTCACCCATACACACGAAAATGAAAGAGAAGTGAAAAGAAAGACCACGGGAAAGCTTCGCCCTCAGATCTGAAAAGTACTAAGGGGCAAACTCACCACTTCTTAGACTTGAGGCGAGGTGCGGGGTTCCGTGGGATGAGGAAGAGCGCTCTCATGGGATGCATATCACAGAGGGCTGCAGGAGACCGAAAACAAGGACCAGATCCAGTCAGAGGCCACCCACACTAACATCCTGGCTCTACAAAGTATGCACATGCCCACAAGGCTCCTGTGAGCAAGGGGTCAGGATCTCCAAGCTGCCAACTGGCAGACAATCAAAGAGCTGATGTCTAATTAGGTAGATCTCGTAAAACACACATTTCAAACAGATATCAATATCCCTCGGGGTCACACTTTTACTTCATAAGGAAAACAAGTCAAGGAGTCAACAACTAGCCACCTGCCATTCAAAATAAACACCATCAGATGACAGCTATGATTGGCGTGGCTGAGGTAATCTCTCTCTTTTGCTTTAACAAATGTCTAAGCCACAATGTAAGTGGTATCTGAACACTGAAAGTCAGTGTCTTCCCCACCTGAGGCTCACACAGACACTGCTAACGATGTGAATTTTTAGACTCTTCAGTCCTCTGCCAGAGCACCGTTCTGTTTCCAACAGGGTGCAAGATTTGCTTTGCTTTTAAATCCGCTGGCCCCAGGATGACCAGAGAATGAGGCAGATTATAGACATGGTGCAATCTTTCAGCATGGGCACATTCTATATTCTTATTTCAACCAACATAGCTTATTAGCTTACTTTCTAACACTGAGAATATAGGTTCCCCCTTCTCCTCTGTACCAAGATTGAGAATATATGTTCCCTCAGTGCCAGAGGATTCTGTGGGTAGAGTTTATTTTTAGTCTTGTCTACCACTCGGGATGATAACAGTTTTAAAGACTGTGGTATCCAAATTTTCTGACTCACAAATGTCATTGTGAACAAAGGAAATCTTGTCAACAAACACCCCACGTCAATCATGCTGCAGATGGATTCAAGGAACTTAAATCCCCGTGACAGCAGTGATGGCGTATAAGGAGAGTCTTGAGTCTAAGAACCAATGGTCATGAGGGTGAAGGGTCTTTTCAGTCCTGGTCCTGTGAGAAGTGGCTGAGCAGGTGTGACGGTGCGGGAAATACAGGCAAGAACATGACTGGGGCCAATTCCTGTGTAAAGGGAGGTACACACCTTGCCGGGAAAGGCACGCTATATCGCTATGCAATCCTAGCCCTGGGAGAGGAGGGAGGGTCTAGACTGTCCTGTGATCAGAGGCACAGTCAGCCTGGGTGTTGATTGAATCACAGCTGCATGCAAAGTGAATGCACGCCTGTCAGGAAAGGGTGTGCCTTGCTGTGTGGGTCTGGGTGGTCCAGTCGAAGCCACCACAGCAGCTCCCCAAGGTGTTCTTTGCTGCGAACACAGAAAGCCCCAGGGAACTTGGGAAGTTCTCAAGGTTGCCAGTGTCCGGGACACAGCTCCAATAAGGGCACCGACATCTAAAGCTATCAACACTTATATTTTCAAAAGAGGGGCAGCCTCCGACTGCAGGGATTGGGGAAAGCTACACCTGGGAATTCAGCTTTGGAGTTTTATACTCGGGAGCTGCTGACTTTGTCTGTGGTTGCTCCGAGTGTCTGTGATGTTTCCATGTGAGGTGCAGAGCCACACAGTAAGTGGGCAAGACAAAAAGACTCTCCCAAAACACAGAGCGGCACCGCTTTGCCATGAACAGATTCCTGGTTGATTCAAACTGCCTCTGCTCTCTAAATGTGCCGCATCAGACCCATGCCGGGCTCAGCGTAGCAGAAGTAGGCCAACCGCAGCCCTGGCAAGGAGCCCGCAGAACCTGCAGAACCAACCAGCAGCGGATTTTCCCCCAGAGGAAGGAACTTACGGGGGGCACCTTCTGCCATCTCAATGGCGGTGATTCCCAAAGACCACAAGTCACTCTGCAAAACAAGAAAGCACAGATACACACATAAATTCAATCAACAGAGGACAATTTGGTTAAACCTGGTAATTACTTCAGAACAACCCGTGGGGAAGTCAATCCATTGTCTTCACAAACCTATTTCTCCATCCGGCTGCGAAGCCAGAGGGGTCATGCTCACTTCTCACCGAGCACATTTTCCCTGTGCCTGGCCGGCATGTGGTATGTTTCCAATAAACGTATGAAGAGGAATATAAGGTTTCTTAAAAGCTCCTTTATTACTGAGATTTATATGTCAGTCAAACCATGTGAAATTTTGCTGTTTTCGATCTTTTTTTTTTTTAAAAAAAACTCCTGTAAAATAGCGGGTATCATGCTGCTGTCAGGACATCTGCCTAGTGTGGATCTTCCTCATGGCTCCCTTCCGTTGTTCCCCTCATCTTCCCTGCCATATTTCAAATAGCCCCCCTTTCTATCTTTCTTATATGCAGTTTTGTCTTTCAACATTTTACTGATTATAACTGTTACATAGTAGATGACGGCACATGTATGTGTATACACGAGCTAGCTCACTCCTGTGACCCCACCATCACGGCAGCAAACACCACACCTTCAGAAGACGACACTCCCGCCCATGTAGCTTTCTGCTTCTTTCCATCCCTTGTTTACTGTCTAGGTGACTTACACACCTGTTCTCCTGTCACTGTAGTTTGATTTCATCTTCCAAATTTTATAGAAAAGGATCTGGTTCCCATCACTTAGAGAGGCCCTCCTTCTTGTACCGGATCTTGGCACTTCGTACCCTCTTGTCCTTAGTAGTATTTTACTGAGCGATTCACTGGAGTTTGCTCTCACTTGCTGACAGGCATCTGGAGTGTCTCCAGGTTGAGCTATTCTATATAAAATGCTGGCATACCTTAGTGTCTGGGTCTCAGGTACAAGCTTTTATGCCTTATGAATAAAAACCAGCAGGTAGGACTGGCAGACTATTTAGGTACTATAGTAGGTGTTAGTCACAGCTAATTGTGTTTAATGCACAGCAACATGTCCTTTACTCTGACAGGATGAGGATGGGGTGTGCGTGGACATTTCAGCACAGACGACCACATGTTCTCCAACTTGTTTATCAAGTGCCACGGAAAACAGGTCTGTAAGTCCTAAGCTGCCTTCTTAGGCTTAGACTGACTGTCAGGCTCTCATCGGAGTGTTCCAGCCCATTGCTTCCCACTTTACTGGAAGGATTTCATGTCTGGTAACATGCATGTTCCCCCACACTCTGTCTAGGTGAGGCGATCTGTAAGTACAGCGTGCCTGGAGTCACCAAGACAAGGAGGAAGCCAGTGAGACGAGCTCAGAACGTTGCTCGCTGTTCCTGCCTGTTGCTTGGTGGGGGGGGGGGGGTAAGAAAACCTAATGTGTGCCTGGCTTGCCCTCTGACCTGCACTCTGCTAATCAGCCACCACATTCCCAGCATCTTGGGAATTTCATGCACATTAATGAAGATCCTCCCTGTAACCACACGCACACTACAGATATCAAAGTGAAGCTTCCTCTATATTCCTATCAAGCTAACGTCAAGGACACAAAAAGCGGGAGAGGGTGTCAAAAGGTGTAATTGGAAGGGAGCCACGGTATGGATACTGGGTCATTCACTAGAACTGAATTCTTCAGTAGCCAGGCTGGCTCTGTCTTTGAGCAGGGTTCCTTACAATGCACAAAGGGATGGATATTCAGGGTGCCCAGGCTCTCCCACACAGGGCAATCACTCTAGAACTTGTAGCAATGGAGAGAGTAAGGCACTGCGTTTAGATGCCAAGTCACAACAGTGCCGGGAGTCAACTCTTGTCCTTTCTGCTCTCTTTCTGGATTTCTACCAAAGTTCCATAGCACACACGCTGGTGTGTGTACCTCCAAGCACGTGACTGTTTCTTGCGTCTCCTGCCCTTGCTTAGTGAGCTCCAGGCTCACCTGTTACTGCTGCCTCAGGAGTGCAACTTGACAAGGATGAGAATGCGGCTCTCTAGCACCTGGCTTTCCAGGTTGGCAGAGAAAGGTAGTTGCTTGGGAACATGATGAGAACATCGAGTCACTCCCTGTGTGGGAGTGGTCAGGCATCAAGCTGGGAGAAGAGCCTGGAAGCTGAGGGTCCTCATCCAAGGCCCCTGAACTATTCAATAATACGCCACTGTCCTCCGGACTTGACAGTTCCTCTAGCAGTTTCCTTGGTAGCCCAGGGACAGAGCATTTCTGAGGGTGGAGTCAGGTTCTCAGCTGTGAGCTGACAGGGCAGGGGTGGACCAAAATGGCCTTCAGGCCCAGTGAGCTTTGAGCTGGTGTGACAGTTCACACATTAGAAAGAAAATGATGGCCCCAAGCCAGGCTTTTGATAGAGATAAAATGCCCAGTGCAGCCAACCTCACTTCTGTCTCTGAGCTTCTGTTCAAACTTCCCTTCATGGAGGGAGAGGTGGCAAAGAGGGCAGATGCCCAGGGATGTGCAAGTTGGCCCCTCCTGACGCCTCCCCTCCAAGAACTCTGCATCCCAATGCTTCCTGCTGTTGTGCCAACCACTAGCTTTGCCTCATGCTAGCCCCTCACACAGTGATTCCCCTCACCGTGCTCTCTCTTGACAGCATCCTGTGTTTAGTCATCACGTCCTGTCCTTACATATACAAACCTGGGGTAGGACAGGGCAGAAAGAGACAGAGACAGAGACAGAGAGGAGAGACAGAGACAGAGGGGAGAAACAGGAAGAGGGAGAGGGAGAGGGAGAGGGAGAGGCATACAGAGGGGACATAAGGCCTGGTGTCATAGATTTTCATTTTGTTGACTGAACAGTACTGGTTCATAGTAGCCTGGTAGGCCCTTACTATAGCCATGTTAGGTCAACAAACAAGGGGAAGAGACAGGAGAGCAAAAAGCAAATGGTCCAAGGTGTCTGCTGTCTTCACAGATCTCCATGCCCCAGATCACAGAGGAGCTAAGCTCCATGAATTAAACAGAGCTGGGCTTCCCCTTCCCTGACCATTTTTCCTTTAATTATTATTACAGTGCTAGGCCTTGAGTACTCATCTTTAAGTTAGCAACCCATAAATAACTGTTCCCGATGCTTCCTTTGTCCACAGGGGACTAAGGTGTTGAAAAAGCAAAGGTGCCGGGATGCCCTGAGGTTTCCATTCCCATGCTACAAAGCCAGCCTGAGCTTCCCAGAGGAAATGGAGGTTGGTAGAGAGAACAGGCTTTCCGAGCAGACAGAGCTGGATTCAGTTCCAGGTTCCTAATTTAGAGCCTTGCAGAATGCTGCCCAGCTTAGCTTGT
Organism: Rattus norvegicus; assembly: GCF_021556685.1. NCBI lineage: Eukaryota > Metazoa > Chordata > Mammalia > Rodentia > Muridae > Rattus > Rattus norvegicus. Next base: position 112,805,981 of record NC_141535.1, on the reverse strand, counting down.
TCAATGGCACAGGAGGTGCTGGTGGCGTGCACGTTTTCAGGAACACTGCCTAGCACAAAATCTGGTGCTCAGCGGGGCTCAAGCATATGGATTTTCTCTGCCCTTACTGCTGGGTGAGGGTTCCTTGGCCTGCCAGTTTGGTTGTCATGGTTTCCCTCCATGCAGTTGTGGCAGACGCCATTTGTCGGTTAACCTGAAAGCACTTTTAACCCCCACTCCCACAGTTCCCTCCATCTTAGGGTACCCCATAGCTGCTTCTTCTGTCACTCTGGCAGCGAGTTAGATTTGTGACCAGATCTACAGCCAATGAGACATACACAAACAGCCCTGGGTGCTTGTGCTTTTCCCAAAATAGGGAGCTTACACAGCTGCTGTCTTACAAACTCCTCTCAACTTCTTAATGCCTTGGATAAAAACATGGTGTCTGGAGCTACAACACCCATCTTGCAGCCGGAGGCACCATGCCAACTACTGATGAACTATGATGCTGGGGAAGAAAGGTGGGAAGCAGAGTTTCTGACGAGACCCATGCTTCTCACATCAGCTCTAGACAGCAGGACTCTAGGCTTCCAGTGTGGGGGTAAGGGTGATTCCAGCCAGATACTTGAAAATGATTATAAGTAAGTGTATATATGTATATATGTATGTATGTTTGTGTGCATGTGTACATGGATGCACATGCATATATATGTATAAGTATGTGTATATGTGTATGCTTGTGTGCATCTATACATTATACACATGTATATATGTGTATATGTATGTATATATATGTGTGTGTATGTTTGTGTGCATGTATACATGTATGCACATGTATATATATATGTATATGCATGTATATATGTGTAAACATGTATGTGTGTGTGTATATGTTTGTGGGCATGTATATATGTATGCACATGTATATGTGTGTATATATATGTGTATATGTGTGTATATCTATGTGTGTATGTGCATATTTGTATGCATATATATGTGCATGTATATATGTATATACATGTATGTTTGTATGTGTATACACATGTATATACATGTATATGTATGTATATATGTATATACATGTATGTGTGTATGTTTATGTGCGTGTGTGTGTGTGTGTGTGTGTGTGTATGCACATTCACAGCAGTAGTAGGAAAAAAAACCACAGAGGTAGAGTTTGGCAATAAGGAAATTCTTAGAACTGTACCACAGGAAGCAGGAATGGTTAGTAGAGAAGAGAAGAGATACCTCTCTTGTTCAGCCTTCTTAAAAAAATAAGTTAAAACTAGAGCCCCCATCATACCATCCAAATAACCTGTGCATTCTTGTCTAGTCATATGATCAGGCCAGTCACATGACTATAGCTTCTTGCAGTCTCTGTTTCACATTATTGTCAGGATCATTTTGGACTCGGGTTATACCATTTTCCAAAAGGAAATATTTATGTTCTTAAATTCTTGGTCCTATAAAGCCAAAGCTGCTTGTAAGCTCTGCTTAACTGCCTGTGTTGGAAGCTGTAAATGCCCTGACAGGCGCTGTTTAACCTTTTGATACATTATTGAATCCCAAAGACACTTCAGAACTTAAAGGAGAAAGTGCTCTGTAACCACTGGCAAGCCGATGACAGGAGAGGAGCAGGGAGGAGGGAGGAGCAGTAGGAGAGAGAGGCGGGCCTTAAATTTCCCCTGGCCACAGTGGTGTGACTCACCCTGGCTGGAGTTGGACAATTCATTATTTCAGCAGTTCTGGGCTGCCTGGCTTGCAGCATGATTAACAGCCCATCCCCGTGCGCATTGCAATGGAACAAAGACAAATTCTAGTGCCTCTCAGAAGGCAGGTACAAGGTACAGCTTCAGACTGGGCCCTGGGGACATTTGGCACACAGCAACTTGCAGAAGACAAAAGGCTTTCGTTCTGAACTGGGCTGCCCATCACAGAGGAAAAGAAGCATCACTAGGCTAGAGCTGCCACTCTGGATGAGAAACTAGCCAGGAGCCTAGCGCACAGCACTGCAGCCATGGACTCTGAGTTTTTGTGACACAGCTGGAAACACAGGGAGAAGACCAAGCTACTAAGAGCCTGGAGACCATTTCCTCATTCACAATATGAAGAGAACACACAGCATGCAGGGTTGATACAAGACTTCACTAAGTTGATATGCTCTGAGTGCCTAACATGACACCATGCACATAGCAGACATTTAATAAATAAGGTACAGAAGGACTCTTGGGGTCAGTTATTATCAACTAGCAGCTCAGTCAGCAAACCTGGGCTAAGTAAGAGGGCAAGAGCCCCACAGCCTAGAGTTAGAAGGCTGGCCTAGCAGAATCAGGGAGCTGAGAGGAAATAGACAGGACATTGTTTGTCTTCCTGCATTTTTCTAGCCTCCCACGGTGGGTCCCTACTGGCCGAGTGTGGTCAGACAGGCATGTAGAAATGGGATGGCCCAAGTATCCCACAGTGGGGGCAGCATGGTGTTCTAGACAGACAGACAGTAGCTTGATAACAAGCACACACAGCACGTATGGTTCTATCGTGCTTCCCAGCCAGGAAGACAGTCTTCCATTTGGACACATGCATGTAGTTTGTCTATTCTTTTTGAAATACTTCACTCGAAAAAAATCATATACGTGTGTGGCCCTTTAGGAGATCTACTTAGACTAGTGGTAGGAGCATTAGAGAAGCAAGTTCTAGTTCAACAGGAGGCAACGTGAGATGGACAACAGCCACAGGGAGCTGGGTTGTATGAAACTGCTTGTTTCTTTGGTCAAAAAAAAAAAAGCCACAAAAATCAGACTTTCCTGAGGTGTGTCAACATAAAGCTGCCCTATTCCACCTCTTACCACATGTCAGACACCGTGTGATAGCTTTATAAATATTAACCCACTTTATGGTGTTACAACATTGTGACATATAATTGATTATTCACATTTTGTACAGGCCCAGAGAAGTTAAATAGCTCCCTGGAGGCACCGCAAGAATAAGAGGCATGGTATGTTTTATAACCATCTTGTCTGACTTCAAAGTATCAATCATCTTCCCTCTTATTTCAGATACATACATGCTAGAAGGAGCCAAGGCAGCGGCAGCCATTGGTAACACCATTACAGAGAGAAAACAAAGGAAAGAGACACCTCCCATTCCTGCCACCTACACCTGATATCTGCCAAAGAGGAGACTGTGGGGAGACTTATCCTCCACTGGATCAGTGTTGTGCCTGAAGGAAGCAGACCAGCCAAGACAATCCCACCTGGTGGCACTACCTGGTGTCTGCATTGTTGTCTTCTGTCTGAACGAACTGGGGAGGACCTATGTATGGAGCTCAGTACAGAGGAATCAGGACACATGTACAAATGGAATTCCCACACTGCATGGCAACCTATACAATGTGTTCTCCATGACACCTGCCTTCTAGTGCTTCTCCCACTACACAGCTGCTCATCTGATTTCTAGCTGACCCTCTTGTTTGAAGGGACATTTGTACCTTGCCTGAATAAAATCTGTGTCTGCGATATTGAAGGAGCTAAGCAGGATTTTGTCTAGCAGGGGAAACACCTACACTTGAGAGGAGCTGCCACTTCTGTGAGACAAATATGGATAGGTGAATGACACCACATGCTAGCAAAGGTCAGGCTCAAAGGCAGGCACCCACTAGGCATGGGGTATGGGGACGAGACATTTTCTTGGACTTACTTCTATTACCTCACTACCTTAATTATATGAGTAAATTCTATTGATGCAAAAGCATCCAAACAGGACAGGAAAAATATGACCTAAGAATTCATCATTTAAGTGATCGGAGGCAAGGACTACTATGCACTCTAGGATATTTGTAGATTAACCACCACACCACTGTGTATGTGCATGTGTGTGTGTGCATGTATGCATGCATGTGTGTGCATGTATGTGTGTGTACATGTATGTGTGTATGTGTATGTGCATGTATGTGTGTGCATGTATGTGTGTGCATGTGTGTGAGCATTCATGTGCATGTGTGTGTGCATGTATGCATGCGTGTGTGTGCATGTATGTGTGTACATGTGTGTGTGTGTCTATATAAGGTCAGTGGGAGTAAGACTGTATTAAGAGGAAGATGCTTTGCTACTTATAATTGGGTATGTGTGTATGTGTGTATGTGTGTATTGCATGTATGTGTGTACATGTGTATGTGTGTCTATATAAGGTCAGTGGGAGTAAGACTGTATTAAGAGGAAGATGCTTTGGTACTTATAATTGGGTACCAAACACGAATGCTACTTTAACACCACATGACTCAAGTAGTACATAGTATTCCACTGGATAGAGAATTCAGTTTTTCTTCAACCAACTCCACTGGATGTGGGCTTGGCCACAGAGACCTTTCTTTAGTGGGTATCTGTTGAGGCAATTACTTAGGACTATAAAGTACCTGTCAGATTCCATCCCACTGAAATACAACTCATAGCAAGTTGGAAAAATACCAGTTTAAACAGCCTAGGAGTTTTGAACAGTTTTATTAATTTCAAATCTTTGAATGCTTATTATTAAATGGGAAAGCTTCCATTATTGCCCCACATACTTATCAGGGAAATGAAACCTTTCCTTTTGCTTGAAGTGTTTTGACAGAATTTCTGAAAAACGAGAAAGGAAAGGCCCCAGGGGAAAGCCAGCACACCAGACGAATGCAATGCAGACTCTCTTCCCAAGCATTCAGTGAGTTTCCCCTGCACCCAGCAGACTCCACACAAAACTGGACTACGGTGAAAACTCCATCTCTTCAAACTCCTTTCCACAGATGTCCTTAGGATATTCAGTTACTTAGACTTTTAAAAGAAACTTCTGAACTGGAGAGATGGCTCGGTCATTACGAGTAGGCACTGTTCTAATAGACGACCTAAGGTCAGTTCTGAGCACCCACATTGCATGGCTCACAACCACCTGCAAACTCTAGCTCAGAAAGATCTGACAGCCTCCTGTGGCCTCCAAAAGCATCTGCAGCCATGTATATATGTGCTCTCCTCTCTTTCTCTCTCTCTCTCTCTTTCTCTCTCTCTCTCTCTCTCTCTCTCTCTCCCTCTCTTTCTCTCTCTCTGTCTATCTCTGTCTCTGTTTCTCTTTCTCTCTCTCGCACACACACACATACACACACACTCTCTCATTCTCTCTGTCTCTCTCTCTGTCTCTGTCTATCTCTGTCTCTGTTTCTCTCTCTCTCTTGCACACACACTCACTCTCTCATTCTCTCTCTTGCACACACACACATACACACACACTCTCTCATTCTCTCTGTCTCTCTCTGTCTCTGTCTATCTCTGTCTCTGTTTCTCTCTCACACACACATACACACACTCTCTCATTCTTTCTCTCTCTCTCTCTCTCTCTCTCTCACACACACACACACACACACACACACACACACACACAGAGGCATACACAATTAGAATGAAATCTTTAAAAGGGGAATCTAGAAAAATAGGATCTTCTACCAGTCTTTAAAAGCATCTCAAAAAATAAACCACATAATAGCCAGTCAATAATAAAAAATGATAAAACAAACCAAGGTCTTCAGCATTTCATTTTAAAGCAAGAGATTTCCTGGTGAAGCTTACAGAATCCAGTGCTGTTCAAAGTATCGATTATTCAATCAACAGCACCTGAAAATGGTGGAACATACATTTAATCTCTGTGAGAGGTCAACATATTAAGGTCATTGCTGAGGCTGGGACTCCCGTTGGCTCAAATGGGCTATGTCCCCACTGGACCAAATCCAGGTCTCTGGTGAATGCTCCACTAGGAAATGGTTTATACAGAGAGAGCTCAGCTAACTACACACACACACACACACACACACACACACACACACACACACACACACACACACAGTGACTGATTAGATTGTTCCAAAGTCAACTTGCTGTCAAGTATTCCTGGGCACGAGGTAAGATACAGTAATGGAGAGGTTGTAAAGATCTCCATCTTCTCTGGTTCTCAGTAAAATTATGAAGTGGTTAAAATAAATCCTCCATGACTCCCTAGTATTCCTTTCTGCTTCATCTTTTTCATCTGCACTTCAGACAAGCCGTTTTTCTCCTTGACAGGCGAACAGCAAAATTCATAGCCTAGGCATGGAGTTTTCTTCCTTGTGATCAACTTATGTGCACAGCTATCTTTATAAATAAGTTCACACCACAGTCTAAATGACTGACATTGTGGAACCTGTTTTCTCTGTGAGAATCCTTTTAAAAATTCCTTTTTTAAAAAAAGTATTCTTACATATTGGTATCACATTAGTTCTAAACAGCATTTCTTAGCAGTAGTGTGAGAAAAGAAGTCCAAGATTTGAACTCAGTTCTAAGCTTTGGGCTGGCCAAAAGGAAAAGCTATTCTAGTTACTCTCCTAAAGACAAGTCAGCCAAAAGATCTTGTCTACGCTTCAGAACAAATGCACTGCACATAAATACAGCCCACCATGCTACTTAAAAGATTAAGACAGGAATGAAAAATTAGACACTCTGGTTCTTCCTGATATATTTTGTCGTATTTTAAATTTTACATTTATTTATTTATGTGTATGAATTTTCTGCATGTTGTTTCTGTGCAAGTGTGTGCCTGATACCTTGGAGGTCAGGAGGGGATACTGGGTTCTTTGAAATCGGAGTTAAAGATGGTTGAGCTCCACCATGTGGGTTCTGGAATTTGAACCCTTAGGTCTTCTAAGAGCAACAAGTGCCTTTAACCTATGAACCATCCCTCCAGCTCCCTCCTGATACATTTTGAAGTGGTTCAAATTATCTATGTCATAGATGTAAACCAGTTAACACATGTTAAATACAACCACAGTTTGAAGAATTGCTTATAGCCAATTAAAATATGCATATCTCATCTGGGATATATATTTTGTAGTGCATCCTCTTTTGGATTTGCAAATGGAATTATTCAAATGTGCTGATCATTAGCAGTTTAAATAAATGACATTTATTTTGGCAGGGGATTAATTTTTCACGAGGCAGCTGCTCTCAGACAGATTGCTGTCAGGTCATTAGAGGGACTAACTTGGAGGGAATAAGGGGATTATTATGTTTTCTCACTTGTATTCCTCTAAAGAGGTGAATGATGTCATTAATGCCCTGAGACACAGGGTCTCAGAGACTGCAGTGTGTGGATGGCTGTCACCTGATTTCAACAGTAGCCAAATGGGGAGAAGTACGAGAACTTTAAATGAGAAATTCCTCAAATGTACTGTTTGGATGAGAAATGTAAGATTTATAAAGAAACCAGGCAAATACCATACAAGACCAGGCTGCAGTAAAGAAAAACCCCATAAATTCTCTTCCAACAGAGGCTCTCTTGATACTGACTTACCTTAATTTTTTTAACATAGTCATTTAAAAAGGCAAATCAGACAAATCTGATATAATAACCAAACTGTATAATACAGGACACACAAATGCACACTGGACCTTCCTTTGCAGGGTGGGACATGTGACAACAGAGACCTGAGCAGAGTTGGGAAACCCATGTTCAAGTTGAAGTTCATTGAATATCACCAACTGGGTATGCACCGGTGAAGACTTGGCCTCAGTTTCCCCCTTTGTAGGGTTTTTAGGGAAAGTCCTTGAACTAACAAAGCAAACCCAGGTAGTATCGTGTTTTGCCCACAGGGCGTCTCTGCCTAGCTCGTAGCCTGAGAACCCTGCAGTTGCTCTAATTCTCATTGTCCACGGCTTCCCCTGCTCTTAACATGGATTTATGCAGAAGCAAAGTCCCCAGATGCTGCAGCTCCGGAGGGACTTTGTAAGGGTGACTCGTGTTACAGTATTGGCTAGAAGGACGGAATGAAGGAGGGCTGCCGGCAGAAGTTTACAGAATGTGACAAGGGATCCATCAAAATTCTGTGAGGTGCCAAGCTGCACTAGAGGAAAGCCAGGGCACAGACTTACATCCCACTTCACCCTCCAACAAAGAAGAAACTTTGAAATATCTACAGTGAACTCTGTAGAAATGAGGAACTTGACACCATTTAACTACAAAATGATGTCCCAATATTCATATTTCGGTTTAACATAAGAAGCCTTGAGAATATTAGCTTGGGGGTAGAATAAATAGGTTGGTCAGTAAATGCTGTGTTCTTGTTTGAATGGAGCAAGATGTTTCTCTGTGCTATTCATGGTAGCCACAGATAATTAAAATAGTGTGCAGCCCATTTGAGAAAGCTAGAAGGCTTGATTCCTACACTTTTATGACAGAGCACATGTGTGCAGTTGTACATATGTCTGCACCTGCATGGAGAGGACAGACATCAGTCTTGGCTATTGTTTCTCAGGGGCCTTGAATTTTTACACAGAGTCAGTCACTAGCTTAGAACTTGCTAGAGTGGTTGGCTAGAAAGGCCCAGGGTCCTCCTTGGAGCTGGGACTATAAGTCTGCATCACCATGGCTGCCTTTTGGGCGGCTTCTGGAGACCTTCTGCTTCAGAGGCAGGCACATTACCAACTGAACTACCTCTTCAGGCTCTCTGAAAACTTTCACCTTAAAAGATGACATCTAAACAGAGGAATATATTTATCCTGATTTAAATATTGTACATATGTAAAAGCACTACCTGCAACTCCTTTAATATTTACAGTTGGAATATATATTCTTTGGAATAATTTATTATTTATTCATTTTACATTCCAATCACAGCTCCCTACCCCTTACTCTTCTTCCTGTTCTTACAAATCCTTCCCCCAATATCCACTCTCCCCTTTTTCTGAAAAGGAGAAGCCCCCCTTACCCCCAATGTGCTTAGTCCCAGCAGGACTAAGCACATCCTCTTGAGGCCCAACCAGTAGTCCAGTTAGGGGAAGGGGATCCAATGGCAGGCAACAGAGTCAGTGACAGCCCCTGCTCCAGTTGTTAGGGGAGCCACATGAAGACCAAGCTGCACATCTGCTACAAATGTGTGCTGTGGGGCTAGATCCAGCCCCTGCAGTTGGAACATTTTTATGCATCATTAAAAATGAATCAAAAGACTTATTAGATAAAAAGGATAATAATAATGATATAAATGTTGCCAAAAGTAAACTATAACCAACAACATAAACCTGCTTTATTTCTCAAGAGTAAGAAGAATAAATTCAAAAGCATAGAAAATAATTTCGACACCATTTTGTAAATAGGAAATCAAATATGATGGGTAAAGTCATTGAAACAGTTAGTACTTGAGCATCTTACAATCTTAGATTCAGATAATACTTTTTAGGTCTCCTTTGTGTTGTGTAAGTCACATCACAAATGCCTGTGAGGATCGTCCCCTGGAAAACTTAAGGACAAGGGGCTGGACATGACTTCATAGCGCAACCAACTCATACCTTGAAATCATACGTGGCATCTGGGTTCTCATCACAGGCAATGACTTCGGGTGCCATCCAGTAGGGGGTCCCGATGAACGTGTTCCTCCTGCCCACTGTTCGGTCAAGCTGGGCACTCACGCCAAAATCCACTAATGAGAAGACAGTTGAATAAATTAGAACCTCAGGTTGGATGTGAGGGTAAAATGAGGTAAAATTTACCCTCGCGTGGTAAACTGTATATAGAACATTTAAAAGTTATGATTTTAATCCGATTTATTCTGTCAGCTTGAATAATATAGAGAATAAACTCAATTGAGAAAAGCATCTCATTCAAGTCTGTAGGGGCTTTTTTTTTTTTGATAGATGGTTGTGAAGGGGCCAAACCCACGGTGGATGGAACCATCCCTGGACAGGCAATCATGGGGAGGTTAAACAAACAAACAAACAAACAAACAAACAAACAAGGCAACTAGACAGAGCAAGCCAGTAAGCAGCACTCTTCCATGGCCTCTGCCTCAGCTCCTGCCACCAGGTTCCTGCCTTGAGTTCCTGTGCTGACTTTGATCAGTAATGGAGTGTGGCCTGAGAGTTGTGAGCTGTAATAAACCCTTTCCTTAATCCATTTCTTTTGGTCATGGTGTTTTATTACAGCAGGAGAAACTTCATTAGGATAGATTTTAACCACATTTTATGCCCATTTTCTGGGCCACATAAAGCCCTTAAGATGGCATCATCCTTCCTTCCATCCATCCCCAGAACATTTTCATCTTCTGCCAGTGAGATTCTACACCACTGACCAATAATGTTTACAGCTGTCATGGCCACAAATGGTAACACAAAATGGCAATGGAGACCTAAGGGTTTGTGTCAGATGGACAACATTTTCACATGCCATCCTGCAACCGTTGGTAAGCAGTGTGCCTATTGATCCAACCACCCGCGTGCTTGGTTTTTCAAATCTACAATGGGAAGGCGAAGACGGCAACACACAATGAGCCTGTTCACATGAGCTCATCTAAGTGTCTCTTGAGAGATGCGGCATACATTATACTCCCTACAAGTGCTTGTTAATAGCACCAGGAAGTTCTCTGGGCTAGATCATCCAGTCTCTAGACATGCATCTATTTAGGTGCACAGTGTATGCTCTTCTTTTTAAAAGCAAAGGCCCATGGGATGAATGTTTGGCTCCAATACAATGGGAGATTGTGTATCTTAGCAAAAGGGAAGGACAAATGTTCAAATCTCCTTGAAAATGAACAATTCCATGGACAGAAAATCCCTTCTAGGTAATAAAAAGAGAGCGTTCCTGGATTTTCTGTGAAAGGGCTCTAGAAGAGATGTAACTCCCAGCCTGGATCAGTCTTGGGAAGAACGTCTCCTTGAGAGTTTGTGTCGATGGATCTGACCTGTGGGAAGACTCGGCCCACTACAAGTGTCTCCATTCTCTGGATTGGGGTCCTGGGCTGTCTCAAAGTGGAGGATGTGAGTATGTAGGCATTCACTCTCTCTGTTCCTGGCTGCGAATGTGACTAGCGGCATCCAGTTCTAGCTGTCTGGACTTTCCCCACTGATGGGCTATAATCTGGAAATGTGAGCTAAGACAGATGCTTCATCCTCTAAATTGTACTTTTTTGTTTTTGTTTTTGGGGGGAGGGGTGGTTTAGGACACAGCAACATAGGCAACGAGGACAGGCTCTGGTGGATTTGCCAAAGAAAAGGATTTCTCAGGCTGGAGAGATGGCTCAGTGATTAAGAGCACTGACCGCTCTTCCAGAGGTCCTGAGTTCAATTTCCAGCAACCACATGGTGGCTCATAACCTGCTGTAATGGGATATGATGCCCTCTTCTGGCGTGTCTGAAGACAGCTACAGTGTATTCATATACATAAAATAAATAAGAAAAAAAAATAAAAGGATTTCTCCCCCACCAACTCTGTCAGGGTGAACTGGGGCGAACAGGGTGTATGCAAAATGGACTCTGGAAAATCCCTCTGGAAATTCCTACAGGAGGTGTAGGAAATAATAAAGTAAATTTAAGTACAACTCAGGCCCATGGGAAGTTAGCAGAACTCAATTATTCAAAATACTTTCTAAAGTGAATAATTTTTCAGAAACAAACCCAATCCAAAATACCTAGGGCCATCAGTACCCCATCACATCGGCAGTGATGCAAACCATTATGAAGTGTATGGGATGATACCCAGGACTGTTACTTCTAATCGTTACAGAGAATAAACTTGTACACAGTGCTTAGGTGTAGGCTTCTAGTCACCACACAAGCCATTCTTCAGGATGGTTTTGGAAAAATACTTTTCAAACGGACAAAAATGCCTTTCATCTTTGGGGAAATGCCCCACCCCCAAGTCCACAGTGACAGGTTTATATAAGGGACTGCTGACACCTATCAGCTCCAGCAGTGCTGTGGCTCATGACACTGTTCATACCTAGCTTAACTTCTGCATTTTCAGTCAGCAAGACATTCTGTCCTTTAATATCCCGATGAATCACTTTGTGCTGGTGCAGGTGACTCAGGCCCTAGTGGAATAGAGAGGCAAGAGAGTTAAAAGAATATAAACGAAGATGCAAACAAACTTTTGAATGCCAACAATCACCCTCAAACTCAACTCACCCAGAGATACTGATAGGAGCTGATTTCATTTTCATACGGCCATGCTGCTGAGCTGAGCACTCACTATCAGCACCAACTGACACACACACGTGACATTATGCTGAACAAAACACATTAGCTCTGACATTGGTAGACCTGTTAGATAGGATGGGGAACTGATGGCCCTGTGTGATTAGAAGCCTTCACTTAAGCACTGTGTGAACAAGCTGCGTGTATAGTGGTACGGCTGGGTACCTGCTTGAATTTCAGTTGGCACAGTGCTCTGGGAGTGAGGTCTGTGTGTGTGTGTGTGTGTGTGTGTGTGTGTGTGTGTGTGTGTGTGTGTGTGTGGCATGGGCTAATTTGTAATAGACACATTAACAGAAAACTAACCTGGTTTTACCAAACTTTTGGACAGGCATTTGAATTTAAAAGTTATCTTCAATTATACAGTTTTAAATAAATACAATGACATATGTTTCAGGCCAGCCAAGGACTTTCCTCTCAGTATTATTTGGTATGGTTTACACTACAAAAGAAAAATGATCTGGGTAGACAGTGTAGTCAGTCAAGTGCTCGACCTTTAGCATGGGGACCTGAGTTGGATATCACACTCAGAGAGGCCAAGCATGATGGTGGTGCTGGGGAGGCAAAAATAGGGGGGATGCCCAGGTTATGGGGAGGGCACTAATTGAACATTGATTTAATGAATTAGCAAACTTGGTTTACAGGCCAGTGAGAGACCCTGTCTGTAAAAAGCATTGAAAGGCAGCAACCAAGGGATGACAGCTATAGGAGTCTTTCAGTGTATACACAAACACAAATGTGTGCACACAGACCTATGTACACACAGACACATGTGCACAAAGACACATGTGCACACACAAACACACAAAACAGAAACCACTGCTGCTTTCTTAGTTGACTTATCCTGTCCCTTCATGACTTGATAACTTCGAGACTTTGTGCAGAGTCTGTGATATTAAGAACTCAACGACATCCACACCCGACTGTCTGTCTCTCCAAGAATTGCTCTGATTTAGACTTTTGTTATGGTAGTGTGAGTTCTATGAGAAACAGATTTATTCTAAGAAAATCAGATTTTTTCAGATATACTATAACAAAATAATATAAAAATCGGTTTTGAAGCAAAATACATGGGCTAGTACTTATAACATGATGCTATCATGCACCTGAGTGTTGTGATTTTATTATGATTTTCTCTTCTTTTAATTGTTCTTTACATATAACATAACCATTATATAAAAGATAAGGCATACAGATACACAAACACATTCATGTACACACACATACATGCACACAGGCATATATATACTAACACACACAAGGTAATTTTTCTTGTTGAAACAACAGGCTGAGAATAAGTGAGGGGACAGTGGAAGGCACTGCTTTGGTAACACCTCTACTACTACTACTACTACTACAACTACTTCTTCTTCTTCTTCTTCTTCTTCTTCTTCTTCTTCTTCTTCTTCTTCTTCTTCTTCTTCTTCTTCTTCTTCTTCTTCCTCCTCCTCTTCCTCCTCCTCCTTCTCCTCCTCCTCCTCCTTCTCCTCTTCCTCCTCCTCCTCTTTCTCCTCCTCCTCCTCTTTCTCCTTTTCCTCCTCCTCCTCCTCTTTCTCCTCTTCCTCCTCCTCCTCTTTCTCCTCCTCCTCCTCTTTCTCCTTTTCCTCCTCTTCCTCCTCTTTTTCCTCTTCCTCCTCTTCCTCCTCTTCCTCCTCTTTCTCCTCTTCCTCCTCCTCTTCCTCTTCTTTTACTTTTTTAAAAATAGGATCAGTTTGGCTCTAGGTAGGCAGTGATCACCTTTAAATGCCTTCTTTTACAGCACATAAATGTAAGTGCTTGGGGGACTAAAGACCCCTTTACCCTTACCAAATTAGTTGTGCTATGCAATACACAGTGGGTCATCTCAGAAAATTCTTGTAACAAGAGATCAAATATTCCCTCCTATTGACTGTCTTTTCCCACATGCTGGCATCATATGGGAGAAAGTGTTGGAAGGAGGAAGAAACATACATTTTCATAAATTTAAAAAGTCTGTGGTGAATATCTGTGCTTCCTTTAGAGCCCTGAGGACAAATACCTGCTCCCTTGCTAGATCTTCCAAAAGGGCAAAAATGAACCCATGGGGGCAGGGGTGGGAGGACAGAACTGTTCCTGGAGGCCTTATAGATCCCTGGTGCCCACTGATTGGCCTCAAGGACTAAAGGTCTAGTGCTTTATGAATGATGGATAGAAATTCATCTATCCATTCATCTGTCATTGTTGTGTCAATGACAGAGCAACCCTCGGAGATAACTGTCTGCTAAGATGGAAATCAGAGGCCTCAGCTTGCTTCTTCTCAAGTTTTGTTTTCTTGTTTATTTCTTAAATCACTCCCTCAAGCTATAGACTGTATTACTCCACCTTGTCTGGGAACAGCTTTAATGTGAAGCTCCCTACGTCATATATACAAACATGAGGTAGATTGTGACTGAGAGACATGCTGAAAAGAACTGACTCCTGGTTTCCATGTGCACGTGTATTCACACACAAACACTCACAGAGATAAAAACAGAACAAAACAGCACCTAAAAATAGGTGTAGTGGTATGTTCCCATCACCTTAGCACTTAAGAGTTGGAGGCAGAAAAGTCAGAACTTCTTGGTCATTCTCAACAATGTAGGAAATTAAAAGCCAGCCTGGGCTACACAAGACCCTATCCTAAATACATACATACATACATACATACATACATACATACATACATACATACATACAGTGGTTTTTCTCTTTGCCATTTGTATTTATTGGTATAAGTTGATTGTATAAAGCAGGTGCCCATTTCACACTGTCACACTGATAGTCAACATGGATGGTGATATAAAACCATGCCCACAGTAGCCTTCTTTGTCATGTATCAGTGTTTGTATGACATGGATCTATTCAGGGGCACCTGATTCTATGCCCCTGACCCTTGTCTAGTCTTGTTACTTAGCAACCTTGAATAAATTCTGATAGTTGAGAGCATAAACTCTGTCCTTTTATTCTTCTTTAAATTTTGAGCCATTTCTGTGACCATAAAATTTTTAAAATCTAGCTTGTCCACAGAATACTTAGAGGAGTTTTGATTAGACACTTCAAGAAACCATGAATCGAGCTATAGAGAAGTGACATCTTTGTCATAGTGAGAATCCTATGAAGCTGCATGCACCATCATGTACTAAGGGCTTCTTCTATGTCTCTCAGTATAGTCAAAGGAAGGACATCATTCTTCTTCTGTAGGTCTGCTTCGAAATATCTGACTTGTTTCATGCCTATGCCCAGTGCTAGATTGAAGTTTTATTTTCTCTTTGTTTCCTTCTTAGTCTTGTTTTCATTTAACAACCACACATTATCTCTGTATATCTCCCATCTTTCTCAAAGTTCATCCACCCACAGGACAGACAGGACACCACAGGACACGTAGTGAAATGAAATTTTAACTTCTGATCCCTTAAACTAAGAAGGCAGAGCTTATCGATAAATAATGACTGTTGATCAGAGTAAGCAAACAAGCATATCCAACCATCATCCTTTATTTAAGGGGCTAAGCCTCAAAGAATTTTCTTAAGGTGCAAACACTTAAACTAGCCTGTAAACACAGGCACAAATAAAGTGACTTAGTGGTGAGGAGGTATTACAACATTAGTTATGCAAATGGACACTCCGAATGACTAACCAGCATATCTCAATCCATTCCCCACAGGATCTAAAATCAAGTTTGTAATAAAGAAACCCCCACCAAAAATAAGTGTTTTGTTGTGGAAATCATGCAATGTCAACTTCCCAAATGAAAGTACACATAACTTTGACTATCTAGAATGGTCCTTGGTCCATCAATGCTGCCCTATCTCCAAACCACAGTTACCACCATTAATGTTAGAATAAACCGTCCATCAATCATCTATCTATATCTACACACACACACACACACACACACACACACACACATATATACACACATATATACACATATACCATCTATCATCAATTTTTTTTACCAATCTATGATCTATATATAATCTATTCATCATCTTTAATCTATCTATCTGCCTGCCTGTCTGTCTGTCTATCTATCTATCTATCTATCTATCTATCTATCTATCAATCATTATCTACCTACCCATCTACCTACTTACCTACCTTCTTTCCTACCTACCTTTAGGGGAACATAGCCATGTGTAGACCAGCTAGCCTTGAATTCATAATCTTCTTGCCTCAGTCTTCCAAATGCTCACTTACAAAGGTTCACCCATGCCGAGATGGTCAGAATAAGCCATTAAATACATTTCTATTGCATTTACAAACTTCACTAGAAGGACTGAACAGAATAGAATCTCCATCAAGACATCCCACATCACCGGAAGGAACTGGGAGGCCCGCATTGCCCACTCAGCACTTACCCGTAAGATCTCCCTGCAGATGTATGCAATCCACTCCTCTTTCAATGTGTTGCCTTTCGTGTTCTTGATCAGGTCAGTGACAGAGCCAGCACCACAGAACTCCATAACCAACTGGCAAAGGAAGGGAACAGCATTTGTTATAATCACACTTGGCTGCAATTCCTTACTAAGTTGGGTTTAGAAAGCAGCCTGCTCTGTAGTCTGTTATTTATGAATGCCATTCCTGCAATGAAAACGCAGTCGTAAAACAATATTTAAACTCTCATCTTTTCTAGTAAGTTCTTGTGAAATTATAGAGAGAAAAGATTACTTTTACAAACGTTCATTATATTTTAGGGGTGTGTGTGTGTGTGTGTGTGTGTGTGTGTGTGTGTGTGTGTAATGCAGGACAAATTGTGGTAGTCAGTTCTCTCTTTGTACCATGTGGGTCCAAGATATCAAACTGAGGTCATCAGGCATGATGGCCAGTGCACTAAGCCATCTCACTGGTCCAAGATTGTTATTATTTTTAAAGGTGTTTTAAATAGTATTTTACAGTCAGAAATCGAGAACGTTCTCCATATTCTAAGGCTTGTTTTGTTATTTTTGTATAATAGGGGCAGATCAGCACCTCAGATGAAGTTGAAACTATGGCTGTGAATTGAGTGTGCAGCTGTCCTTGTGCCTCCTACACCGCAGAACCTTTCTCTGTCTAAAGCAGCATGGCTTTCTAGTCCCAAGCTAGGATGGTACTAGTGTTTGTGTTATTGGTTTGGATGTGACACGTAAGCTGTCAGAGTGCGGACTATCTGGTTTTAATTAACTTCAGTAAGTGTTCCCAGGAGGTTGGACACATCAAATAAATTCAATAAACAATAAACTCTAATTTAGCACCTTTCATCCAAAAAGCTGCAAGCAGTCTATAAATATAAACTCATTACTGTACTCAGCAACTTTAGAAATCGGGCAGAGGGTAAGCGCTGCAGCAGAGCAGAGGCTGGAACTGGGACTTTCCCATCCCTCCCCAGGCTTGGAAAAAGCAATTCAGTTCCATCCTTTCTCTGTGACATAGTCTTCAACCAAAAAGTCCCCTTGATTAGATAATAATGGCTTTTTATAATTAATTAAAATCATTTAGAATAATTAGTCATCAGTCCTCAATTTGATAGGAGAGAGAGAAGCAAAGCAGAGGCACAGTAGAGTCCACATGTGTGTATCTGATCTGTGTCACCAGAGCCTTAAAAGTCACCTCCAGGCGGGGTGGGGGATGGAGAGGTAGTTGGGGGAGAAAACACTGGCTGTGCAGGTGTGAGGATTCCAGAGTTCAGGACCCAGGTTAGTTCTGAAGGATTTGGCTTCCTGCCTGTCAAGTCAGCCTCAGGAGAAGGAGAGGAGATTCTCAAGAGGAAGCTGCCCCGTGAGACCAGCCATATCAGTGAACTCTGTGTTTGACTGATAGAGCCTGCCTCAGTGAGTAATGTGTAAGAGAGATCGGATGATCACTGACCTCAGCTGCAGAGCTGCAGTCTTCTACATGCACAGGGGCATACATTTGTACACATGAAGATCAGATACTACACAGACATGCGTGCGTGTGAGCACACATGCACACACACACACACACACACACACACACACACACACACACACAAAGAAAGAAAATACCCAACTGGGTGCAATATTTTTAGGCAGAAATTAGATTGTGCTTCCATTGTCTTTGCATGTCTGACAGGGGGTCAGATCTCACAAAATGGGGCCAAGGGTGCAGCAGGGTTGGGAGTGTGGTTGCCTAGCATGTGAAAGCCCTGGGTTTGGTCCTCAGCACCACCTGTAATCCCCACATTAGGGAGGTAGAGGCAGGAAGGTCAGATGTTCAAGGACAGCCTTTATTACATAGTGTGTTTGAGGTCAGCTTGCGCTACATGAGACCCTGACTCAAAAAAAGGCAACAAACAAAACATGAAATGCATTTCCTGTGTGAGCTTCCATGTCTGCTCTGACTAACAGTTGGATCAAAGCTGCTTTCATAGGAAACTCTTGTTCTCTTTTCCAGAGTGCCTATGGGTGTGCCAAGGCTTTCCTGTAGGAAGATCTGGAAGTGTAGAATAAACTACATTCCAACCATGGAGGGCTGAATTCTTTCATATGTAATAGCCAGGCAGCTCACAAAGACCAGAGAGGTCAAGGATTCAGGGGTCAGAGATAGGATGAGCAGTCTAATGTGTGACGGCAAAGCATTGGCGTTACCTAGAGACTCCAATGCAATAATGGTGTCACTCACAAAGAGCACGACTGCCACAATTAGAAGCAAAGAAGCAAATAAATGACATTATGAAGTCAAGAGAACACAAAACCAAAAAGAAAAGCAAGGAGAGTCTACTATCATTGTCCAGATGCATGTGCGCTTGCCAGGGCACACGTCAAAGCACTTTCATGGCGGCTGGAGGAGGACGCCAAGTGTCATCATCTACAACTCTTCCTTTATTCCCTTGAGACAGGGTCTCTCACTGAACCTGGGTTCTCTTAGGCTGCTGGACATCAAGCCCCAGGGGTCTGCCTCTCAGCCTCCCTAGCACTGGGGTTATAGGTGTATATGGCCATGACTGATTTTTTCTTTATTATTTATTTTCTTTCATTAATTGGTTCTTCACAGGGCTGTCAGCTTCTCTCTCTCTCTCTCTCTCTCTCTCTCTCTCTCTCTCTCTCTCGCTCTCTCTCTCTCTCCCTTCACACACACACACACACACACACACACACACACACAAACACTCCTATATTTTTGTCTTCCCAACTTTTCCCTCTCTTTCCTCATGTCCCTCCCTCCTTCCCTTTCTCTTTCCTTTCCAGACTCCCTGTGGGCAGTCATGGCTTCTAAGTGTTTATGACTGCAAGGGCCATCTCATGTCCAGAAAACAGCACCCAATTGTACCCCTACCCTTCAGCTCCCACAGTCTCAGTTTCTAAGGGAGGGCTAGAGATCTGAACTCTCGTCCTTAAGCCTGCACAGCAGGTACTCTTAAGCCATTGAGCCATCTCCAATTCTATTGCAGCTTTCTTATAACATTTTAACATTGGATGTTTAAATAACAGAATACATGAAATGCCTAGTCAATAAAGTATTCTGTCTGATAACGAGACATGTAATAGAAATAGAATGCCACTATTTTGTGCTTCTTAACAAACTAACAGACCCCAGTGCCACTCATTCATGATGGTTAGCATGAAAACACAAGAAATAAAAACCATTTGTCTCATGAGAAGAGAATGCAGCCCTATGAGACAGTTTCCTGAAACAACAATGAACTGCACAAATGTAACTGTACTCTGACCTCCAGTGCCAACCACCCACCTCCTTACAGGAAACCGGAGGAGGTATGGACGTGGAATGCAATAAGGATGCTACCAGCAGATCTAGGGAATAGTTTCTTCACAGCTAAACTACATAGGAAGAAGAAAAAACAATCACAGAAGAAAAGCCTGCAGACTTAAACTCATCTAAATACACATCAACAGATTCCAACTGACAGGCTTTATTTGAACACTGATTTTTTAAAGTAGCTGTTATTTGAAGTTTTTATATTTTTTTCTTTGTTTTGTCAGGCATGTTGGCACACGCCTTTGATCCCAGCACTTGGAAGGCAGAGGCTGGCATGTCTCTGTGAGCTCCAAGCCAACCTGGTCTATATATCAAGTTTCAGGACAGCCAGGGTTTCACAGACAGACCTTGTCAAAAAACCAACAACCAAACCCCAAAGAAACCGAAGAGACCTAAACCAGAAAAAGCAACTTATTTTTTTAAACAATTGCAACTTTTTAATTATGATTATAAATGTAATATTTAGAGAAACTAAGGAAATACAATTTGGAGTTTTTTTAAATGTGGTGATTTTGTGGTTATTAAAAATCCTCATATTTAAGACATATGTGCTGAAATACTTCTGTGCAGTAAAGTACATTATTAAGATAGCTAAAAGGTTTTATAAAGTATAGTAAAGAGATTTTAAACTTTATTATTCTGTTTTTCCAGCAAACATATCTGTGCTCCACATGTGTTCAGTGCCCAGGGAGGCCAAATGAGGTCAGCTCATCTGAAGTTCCAGATGGTAGCGAGCGACCGTGTAGGTGCTAGGAATTGAACCTTGGTCCTCTGAAAGAGCAGCCAGTGCTCTCAACTTCTGAGCCATCTCTTGAACTCCATTTTGAAAATATTTAGAATGCATGTCTGATATGGGTGTGGTATCCAGAATTTATCAAGAACTCTCATAAGGTGACAACAAGAAGTTCCAGTTTAAGCTTGAGTATAAGAG
Source organism: Rattus norvegicus (assembly GCF_021556685.1). Taxonomy (NCBI): domain Eukaryota; kingdom Metazoa; phylum Chordata; class Mammalia; order Rodentia; family Muridae; genus Rattus; species Rattus norvegicus. The sequence continues at coordinate 112,785,350 of NC_141535.1, read as the reverse complement.
TTGGGTGTGGTGGTGCACAGTGATAGGCAGACGCAAGAAGACTGGGGTGAGCTCCTCGCTAGTCTGAGAGAACTTGTCTCAAAAACATAAATAACAATTCAAATCAATGAAATGGAATTAGAATGAGCAAAGTACTTGAGCGGACATTTCTCTAAACTTCAACAAATGAAGTGACCAGTGATGGCCCTAAACGATGCTGATGACGTCATTAGCCACGAGGAACATACGAAACACACAATGAGGTGTCACAGCACCCACAAAGATGAGTATAATTTTAAAAAAATGTAGATCAACTGGAGCCCTCATACATCACCAGTGACTATACAACACGATGCGGTAACTGCAGAATTGTGAATTCTTCAGCAAATTAAATATAAAATCAACATAAAACCCAGTTGTTTTCCTTGAAGGTTTTTACAAAAAGTATTGAAACTAGATATTTAACAAAAGCCATAACAGGAGTATTCATAGCAGTACTTCTTAAAGAAGACAAAAGCTGGGAACCAAAATTTCATCTGCAGGTGAACAAACTGTAGTCTGACCACACAGTGGAATATTATTTGGCCGTGGAAATAATGACTGATAGCACACGGATGAATTGTGACGACACCGTGCTGCATGGGAGAACATGGACAAAAGTGGAACTGTAACATGTAGCTCCATTCCCATGAAACAGACACACTAGACGGCTGCCTAGCGATAGAAAGTGGGCTCAGAGGCTTCCTGAGAGATGGGGCATGTGGAGCAGGAGTGAGTGAAGGCTATAAAATTCTCGGGGGATGGGGAGATGGATAACTTTAGAGCTAGGGAGTGGGGGTGCCTTGAACAGTACAATGAACATGCTGTTGCCCGTGGATTACTATTTTAGAAGTAGCTAAAACCGAAGGCACCTAATACTACATGTATTTTAGCAGAATTATTAAAAACGTTGTATTTGTCTCAATGCCTGAGTGGAGGAAGCAGAGGATCGTGTAGGAGGCAGAGATTAGACACTGGTGGGAGGCTTTCTGGGCTAGGTTGGGTACATGAGTGCTTCTCACATGGTTCTGTCCACTCCTGTGTACCTGGAATTGCCACTATGTAGAGAACCATGCTTCAGTGCCTGGAGGATGAACCAAAAACACATACTGGGGCACATGATGAAAGCATCTTCCCACACGAGCCGAGCATGTCTGTGTCCTTACCTCCAGTCACATTTTGGAAAAGACATAGTGGCTAGACATCCCAGGGATGCATCAACAGCTCTCATGTCATTTAGAGAAAATGTCCTACTATTGGGTCCTATTAGGCCACATAATTGTGGTCCCCAAAGAGAGAAGTGGAAGCCAGCAACTCCAGCCTTTCAAAATTAGATTGGACAAAATACTTTCAAATGTTCAGTTGGAAGCACGCCGGCTCTAGCCAGGCACTAATGTCAGTGATTTCTATAATCTGATCCTCTGTTCAACTGCAGCTGAAGGCCTCTCCATTCTTTTCATCTCACTGAGGAACGAAATGATTGTTAAATTATGTAATGGGACTCTAAAGAAAGAAAGAAATCGAAAGAAACCAGAACTTGCCAGCAATGGGTTCCTACATCCACAGGACAACACTGATAATTACTGCCACCACACAGCAGGGACCTTCCCTCCCCGCAAGTAGCCCTATCTCATTAATAAGGAGACACAGGGCTCAACATGCCGAGCCCAGCTGAGTGAGGCAAATCAAGAACTTTACATCTCACACGGAGGATGCAATGGATCACTAATATCTCCCTGGAAAGAACGTTTTCTGGGAGTTTATACTAAGGCAATGAGACACACCATCACTCACATAGAGCTTAATGTGCTGGGTACTTAACAGCTTGGTGGTTTACAAACAAAAGAAAAAGTAAACAAAAATCTTTTACACGGCTCTCGTCCTAGTTCTGTTATGAGAACTGAGATTTCTATGGCCTTTGGCCTTACCCATAGTGAGTATTCATTAAGTACTCAAGGCCAACTTTAAAAACATCATCTTAGTGGCTTCGTGACCTTAGAGGCTGCATCAGTTACTTGACCTGTTACAAAGGCATGTTGTGTCACAGCCCAAAGGCATAGCCTATTGCCCTGAGTAAGGAGGAGTGTGGGGAGACAGAAGCATCTGGTTACATGGTATCCATAGTCAGGAAGCACAGGAAGACGAGTGCTTGTGTTCATCTGGATTTCTCCCTTTTGTTCAGTCTGGAACCCCAGCTCATAGAATGGTGTCACCCTAGTGGACAAGCCTTCTAGATCAATGGACATAGTCAGATATTCCTTCACAAACATAGCCAGAGACTAACCTACATCATACATCACAGACGTGGCCAGAGGGTTTTCTCTTGGGTGATTCTAGACCCTATAAATGTTTCTTCTGTTTTTTCTTCCCAGTCCCATGTTCCCAGAGATAAGACTCAATCTCAAAATGTCTATTGGCCATATAGCTAGGCTTTTCTGTAACTAGATCATAACTTAAAATAACCCATTTATTCTAGTCGACATTCTGCCGTGTGGCTGGTTACCTGAGCTCAAGTGCCATGCGTCTGTCTGGACCTCACCTCTTCTAGGGTGAATCTCCCACTTGGCTGTATCCCAGCCTCTTTCTACCTCCTGATGCCCCCCTCCTATTTCTTGCCTAAGCTATAGGCCATCACATTCTTATTGGCAGGGGCCAAATCCATACAGACAAGATAGTCCCTCTGTAAGACCCTGTCAACTTGATAATAAAGATAACCACCAGGGACACATTCCCTAACCAGGCCCATCCCATCTCCACTCTGGTAAAATGTTATGAATACGATGGCTCTGGGTTTGAAGTGTTTGTCATGCAAACACAAAGACCTGAGTTCCACACACAGCACCCAGATAAAACTGCAAGAGCTACCTGCACTTGTCAGAGTAGTACTGGGCAGGCAGAGACAGGAAGATCTCCAGAGCTTGGTAGCCTAACATTCTAACCTAATTGGCGACCTAATTGGTTAGAATAAGAGATGCCCCAACTTGTACATACACGCATACGTGCGCGCACACGCACACACACACCCCCTACACAGACACACACACAGACAACACCAGAGGTCAACTTTCTGCCTCCTGGTGCTAACACACACATATGCAGGTACATTGCACAAAAGTTAACATGCATATACATGAAGCATAGACATACAGCTCTGAGGTGAACATTTGTTTCACTAATAAATGAAAAGCTGTCAGTAACTAAACCCCTCAAATACATATTGCTTACTGCCTCACAGCACGGTCACTCTGTCCTAAATGTCGACTTCACTTGCATGGTAATGACACAGGGCAGAAGGGGCTTGAAAGGCAACGAGCACAGGTGCTTCTAGGCCTCTGATAAACAGCACAAGTCATTTTGCTCAAGTTTGTACCACAAAACAAGGAGACAGTCTACCCTGCAGACAACATTTCGGTCTGTGCACAGTAATGAAAGTGTTGGACAGGATACCGAAAGAAATCTGAGGTTTAAAACTCTCCAGTATCATCTGAACAGCTGGGTCAGAAACGATTCATACCACTTGGGAAGAAAGAAAGGAGGCTAAATTGAATGTGGTGAGAGAAATGTGCTTAGGCAGATGGGGACTGGCTTGGGGCCTGAAGGATGTATTCTAAAAAGAGCATGGTTTAATGTGACTAGATTATAAAAAAAATGCTTGGATTACTTGGATAACTATGTCTGTCTAAGTGAAAAAGGTTGTTTTCTAAGAACTGAGTCCTGACACATTTCACGATTCGCATGGTCGATCGTTAGAGATTTTTGCCAACTGCCTTACATTACTAAGAAACATAATATTGTCTCTTTACAGTGTTGGGGTAGAGATATTACTTGGTGCTGGAGTACATGGGAAGCTCTGGTTCCAATATATCTCTGTCTCTCTCTGTCTCCGTCTCTCTCTTCTCTTTCATGTGCACATACACAGGTATATATATAAACACATATGCACATATGTAGATACATGCACACACATGTATGCAAACACATGTATACATGCATGCATGCACACATGTAAACACACACAACACACACACATACAAACACACATACATATATATACACATACACACACACACACACACACACTCACGTATGCACGCACACACACATGCATGAATTTCCCCAGGACTGTGCTTTATTCTCCACCTACCCTAGACATGACAGAAGCATGAGTCAGTCCTGACTTCAGTCTTTACAAGGCTCAGGCACAGTTCTTGGCAGAGAATCATGAAATACAACAGTTTCATTTTACAGACTCAGTGACTTCTGAGGGGATTCTGAAAGTCAATTCTGAGATGATTTCCCAGGTCCCTAAAGGATTCAGTCCCTTGCTAGTTCATCAGTTTTAAGTTCCTATAACAAGGAACAAGGTCTCAAGATGGCATTTTAATGCTGTAGGTCCTAAGGCAGAATGCCTGGACAGGAATCCACCAGTCAATCACCCACAAAAATAGGTGACAGTGAGTAGATCCTTTCTCTTTAATGGGCATGGGAGGGTCAGGCAGAAGAGGTGGGAACAGGGCCAAGGGCTGGAGTTCTTCCTAGGATGAACCAAGCCTCTTAAGAGGCTAAGACAAGGTTAGAAGCAACTTCCAAGAACTCCCAGCCCAGTAAAGAATCAGCCTAGTGACCTTGGAGGCTTTGAAACCTCAGGGAGGAATGTGGTATTTTTATCTTATGTGGTTGGGAATAACCACAGATCCCATCTGCATGATTTATGAAGGTGTGAACCAAACTCAAAATTCAGCAGCTTTGTAAGAAAAGGCTGATTCACTTGCCAGGGGTAGTTTAAACCTCACAATAGGAAATGCCTTCAGACAGAAACACAAAACCAACCTCAACAGCCTCGAGTATTCAACTCTAAATGAGCGTGTATTGAGGTTTAAAAAGAAAAAAATTATTTTTAGACTTGAGAATTCTCAAACAAAGTATAAGTTATGCAAAGATAAAAGGACTGCCAAGCATCCCAAAGGCTGTCGATAAGGCTTGCGGACAGGCTTTTACTCTGCTAGTAACAAAGGCATTTTGAGTATTCTGAGCCAACTGGTATTTTTAGCAAGCAAAGCTTGCCTACAGGCCAAGACCATGGTATCAGTCATCCATGTCCAAGCAGAGTCTGTGTGACAGCATTACATTTCACAAGTAGCCATGTGAGAACTCCTGGGTAATTTCCTTAGTAAGAGTGAATCACCACATACATATGAGCTCCAAATATTCTAACAAAAGACTTAGAAGAAATGTAGGCTGAGGCAACAGCTCAGCTAGGAAATGCTTTCTCCACAAACATGAGGAACCAGATCTCTGGAACCCATATAACTACACAGGCAGGGGATGCTGGAAAAACAGAGACAGGCAGGTCCCTGGAACTTAATGAACAAGCTTCAGGCCAAGGTCTTGTCTCAAAACTTAAGTTGGATGGTTCTTGTGGAATAGTACTTGAAACTGTCCTCTAGCCTACACATATACCCTACCACAGATACATAGATTTTTACACACACACACACACACACACACACACACACACACACACACATACACACACACAAATAATAATAATAATAATAGTGATGTATAATTCTGTATCTCAAAATATTAAACAGAAAGGAATTAGGAGTAAGGTTTTAGTCAGGTTAAAAGAAGGAAAGTCAAGCTGTGGAAATGTCTCACTATTATAAGTAATAGTACTTTCTAGGCAAGCAAGAGGCTATGACTTCAAATTCCTAACACCCTTGTAAACTCTAAGCTGCATGTGATGATATAACCCAAGTGCTGGGTCACAGACATTTAGGTGGATCATGGGTGACCACAAGGCAGGCAGCCTAGTCAAAAGGAGCATTGAGTTTGGAGAAGACACTTTGTCTTCAAAATAATAATGTGGCAATAAGACTGAGGACAATAGCTAATGTCCTCCTCTGACTTCTGTACACATTTGTGTGTAGGTGTGTGTTGTGGTGTGTGTGTGTGTACACATTCAGTGCTCCCCACCCCAAATAGAAAAACCAAAACCAAACCAAAAAACCAAATAAAAGACATAGACTTCAAGTGTTGACAGCTGAAGGTCCTGAGAAGCGAGGTGTGAACAGGGGCTTTAGGTCAATGTTAATCTAAAATGGGAGCCAGGAGCTTCACGATCAGTTCTAAATATAGACAAAGTCGTCCTTTTGCTTATGTGAAGGCAGTTTAAACACTTTAAATAAAATTTCTTGGGATAAAAAAAGAAATCCTGTTTCCATCCTGTCAGCAAACCCCTACCCCAGTTCATAAAAACTGCACCCAGGCCAAGGCAGAGGCTCCTGCCCGAAGCCATTCTTCTGCCTGTCTTAGACTCCCATATTTACAAAGCCCCATCGTTTGAGATTTCTTCTCTCAAGTAATGAGATTAACTTAGTGTGTGTCTACAAAGGAAGTCTTCTGCTAATAAAAACAACAACCAGTGGTTGAAATGGGTTTCTTTTAAAGGGGGGAAGGCTCATTTTTTGATAGCAGGACTTAGAGGAATTTTAAGGCCCAGTTGCAAAGGCTCAGCTCCTGGAGGCTGAATATTTGTGAACATGATCCTCAGCAGGTCACCCTGAAAGCTGATATTCTGTTCATTGTTTAAGAATTCTATACATGCCTAAAATATATAGTGATCATACCCACCCCCAATCCTTCTCCTGCCCGAGTCCCCTCCTTACTGTCTCCTTTCCAACTGCATGCCCTTTTTGTCATAGCCTGAGTTCAGTCAGTGTTGCCTATAGGCACAGGCGCATGGGCATCCTATTTGGGGCCTTTTGCCTGAAGCAAACTGACTCTCCCTACCCAAGAGATCCCAACCACCAAGCTCTTGAGCTAGGGCTGGGGTTTATGAACCTCTATCCCAACTGCATAGTAGTTTTGATTGGCTTCACCTTGTGTGAGTAACCTCGATTGCTGTGAGCTCATGGGTGTGACAGTTATGGAGTATCTAGAACACTGTTTAAAGCACTCCTTCCCAAGTCCCACTCTTCTCTAGTGCCCCTGAGCTCTGTTGGGATGAGGTATGGTGCAGATACACTATACTATGACCTATACTGAAACACTGAACCAGCCCACATTGAATTTGGGCCTAGTGTCTGCTACAATACAGGAGCAATAGAAATGGACAATATGACCCATTGAGGCTGAGGTGTTGTGACCAACCCGAGTAAAGGCAGTTCAGTGACATCTTGCGTTCAATAGTCTCAGCATGTTATTCTACGGTGATCTCACACAGGAGCTGGAGAAGTAACTGAAGGCATGGGGTCAACTGTACATAAAGAGCAAAGGGCCCGGACCCGTGGTGCAGGCTGAAGCAACACCTATGACTTCTTGGGTATCTGGCACATCTGGGCATCTGGCACATCTGGGCAGCCAGCACCCTGATTCCACACGTTGCTGCGATGTGGGATTTCAAGCCAAATATTTCTAGATCATTTGATTATTTTCAAAACTTTTCAAGGAATCCAGGATTCCATAAGAATCTGTTCAATTTTTCTAATATTGACTTAAGTAAAACATCACTACTTTATGGAGCCCAAACTAAGTATACTTATCCTCCAGGTTGTCAGTTGGCAAACACACAGGCCTGGTCTAATTAACATTTTATAAAATAGAAACTAAGTGTTAGAGAGCTTGCTTCTCCTGCTGCTAGAACCCAGATCCATGGATAAGCAGACCAGGTTGTGCCTGACCATTAGATAGATGCTCAAATGTACTGCACATCTCTTCCATTGTGCATTTTCTACATATGCACACATGTGCAGGAGAGCATGTGTGCTGCTGAAGGTGTTCCACTCGATCACTTTCCGCCTGGCTGCCTGCAGCAGTCTCTGGAACCTTATCTAGCCTGACAAATAGCAAAACTCAGTGTCCTCCCATTGCCCCTCCCACAGCCCTGAGGTTACAGGCAAGCACTCAGGTACGCCTGGCTTTTTATTTTAGTACAATGATCTGAACTCAGCTCCTCATGCTGTGCAGAAAGCAGACTTACCCACCGAGCCATCTCTCCTGCTTCACAACAAAGCATCGGAACCCTCCATCTACCAATCGACATCACTACAATCTAATGAGAAGCTAATTTGCTGCTTCAGTCCGACCGTCTCTCATCATACCAGACTGCTCTACATTTCAGGAGCTAATTAGAAACTTATTTCCTCTCATGGGACATCTAGATCTGTGTTTGTTGTGACAGTATCAACAGGACAGCAAAATAGGTGTGAAGACATGCTGTAATTGTAGAGAAATTAGTCCATTTCACAGACAGGACCTTTCCCTCCCTCTGGTATCTGAGTGGATTTTAGAACAAACCGGGAGAGCCTGGCAGGCCTGGGATGTGGTTGAGAGATGAGACGGTGTCGCCGAGTGTCAGAGTGCCACTGTTTCCCAGAGATCAGAATCTTTATTGAAAGAGCTCCCTTTTTTGATTTCCGGACCAGGCCTCGAGTAGTTGATAAAGGAGAATTACTTCGCCATTATCAGAAGTGGTTGTGTTTCTCTGGAGCTGATACCAAACAAGAGTTTATCTCTACAATAGACCTGATGGAATCTGCACAGATTACAATTCAATCAGAAGCCTGCACTACAGAGGTGTCCCCTGGTGAGGTGTGTACTGCGAACCTCCAAACTACGGAGAAAGGACCATCTGATGAATAGTTCACGCAGTCAGGCTGAACTCAGATAATGCACATTAGGAAGTGCTACTCTTGGCTGTGTAGGCTATGTCTCTGTAAAACACATTTTTATACTAACAAGATCTTTGCAAATATGCCAGTCATCTGAAGAATCAACTATCTTTGACCTTTGCAATTATTTGATAAGACATTCCCAAAAGACTTACTGTGGCTTTCCACAAATATTTCTTATGCTTCATAGAAGACTTATTAATAGCTGAGAGGTTTTGCTATTTCTTCTGAATATATAAGAAACCGAGGAGTAAAGATCAAACATAAGGTCAAAATCTTATTTATGATTTTGAGATAAGGCCTCATTATGTAACCCTGACTGGCTTGGAACTTATGGAGATCCCCCTGCCTCTGCTGCCCAGTACTACAATACCTAGCTTTCAAAATAAGTTTATTGAAACTTAAAGCTTTAATCCTATCAAGGACACCAAATTTGATAGTGGAGCCATTTTTTTTTCATGACCAAAGGGGACTGAAACTGAATTGACTCTGACATCACATACCCTGGAGTAAGCTAGTTCATTGGCTTCCTTACTGATAAGCTCTGAGACCTCAGACAAATCTCTGAATTTCTCTGAGTCTAATTTCTTAATCTATACAGTGGAAATAATCACCTTTAACTTGTAAAGTGGCTACAAATGCAATAAACAATATGGCGGTGTTTTCTTGTTTTTTTTTTTTTAAATTGGATATTTTTTAATTTACATTTCAAATGTTATCCCTTGTTCCCCTCTGAAAAACCTGTTTCCTATCCCCTTCCCCTGCTTCTCTGAGGGTGCTCCCCTACCCACCCACTCCCTCCTGCTTCCCTGCCCTGACATTCCCCTACACTGGAGCATTGAGCCTCCACAGGACCAAGGGCTTCTCCTCTCATTGATGCCCAAGAAGGCCATCCTCTGCTACATATGCAGCTGGAGCCGTGGGTCCCTCCATGTGTACTCTTTGGATGGTGGTTTAGTGCCTGCGAGCTCTGGGGTGACTGGTTGGTTGATTGTTGTTCTTCTTATGGGGTAACAAATCCCTTCAGCTCCTTCAGTCCTTTCTCTAACTCCCCAATTGGGGACCCTGTTCTCAGTTCAATGGTTGGCTGAGATCATCTGCCTCTGTATTTGTCACACACTGGCAGAGCCCTTCAGGAGACAGCTATATCAGGCTCCTGTCAGCAAACATTTCTCTGGCATCAGTAATAGTGTCTGTGTTTGGTGACTGTATAGAGGCTGGATTCCTAGGTCTTTTCTTCAGTCTCTGTTTTGTCTCCATATTTCCTGCTTTGAATATTTTTGTTCCCCCTTATAAGAAGGTCTGAAGCATTCACACTTTGGTCTTCCTTTTTCTTGAGCTTGGTCTGTGACTTGTATCTCGGGTATTCTGAGCTTTTGGGCTAATATCCACTTATCAGTGAATGCATACCGTGTGTGTTCTTTTGTGACTGGGTTACCTCACTTAGGATGATATTTTCTAGTTCTATCATATGCCTAAGAATTTCATGAAGTCATTGTTTTTAATAGCTCAGTAGTACTTCATTGTGTAGATGTACCACATTTTCTGTATCCCTCTGTTGAGGGCCATCTGGATTCTTTCCAGCTTCTGGCTGCTATGAACATAGTGAAGCATGTGTCCTTGTTGTATGTTGCAGCATCTTTTAGGTGTATGCCCAGGAGAGGTATAGCTGGGTCCTCTATGGTAGAACTATGTAGACTTCTCTGAGAAACTACCAGTCTGATTTCCAGAGTGGTTGGATCAGCTTGCAATCCCACCAACAATGGAGGAGTGTTCCTCTTTTTCCACATCTTCACTAGCATCTGCTGTCACCCGAGTTTTTGATCTTAGCCATTTTGACTGGTGTGAGGTGGAATCTCAGGTTGTTTTGATTTGCATTTTCCTGATGACTAAGAATGTTAAATATTTCTTTAGGTGCTTCATGGCCATTTGATATTCCTCAGTTGAGAATTCTTTATTTAGCTCTGTTACACTGCCATAACATAATGTTATACTAACAGATCTTGGCCTACTAGTAAGTGTTGTAAACCATTGTCCTTTTTTTAAAAAAAAAACTTTTTATTATTCTTTAAAATTTCACATTATGCACCAAATCCCACTCATCTCCCCACCCCCTTGAATCCACCCTTGGCCCTTGCAACCTCCCCCAATAAAATTAAATAAAATAGACTAGAAAAATCTTGTCATGGAAGCTGTAGTGTGTCAGCTTTGTCTATGCATCTTTACGTGTAAATGTTCACTGCAATGACTTATTGGTCTGGTTTGAGGCCTCTAGCTTCCACTACACTGTCAATACTGGATCCTACCTGGGATTCCTCTTGAATATCCTGCTGTTACCCTGTTTCATGGAGATCCTGTAGCTTTGGATCTTCAGGACTGGCCCTTTCACATGCTCTAGCATTCAGTTCATATATGAGGTAGATCTTGGGGTGGGCCAACTTAAAGCCCTGGAACTAGGTCTGGGTTGTAACTGAGTTGGTCAGCCTGCCAGCTCTCTCACACCCATGCCAGCAGGATAAACTCTCCAGCAGTGCCCAAACTAGCTCACCCACTGTCAAACAGGCAAGGACCTCCCCATCTCCCATTCTTTAGTTTTGTTTCACATAGAAATGCAATTATACAAATAAATCATGCCTGTGCTTAGGTCAGCTTCTTTCCTACCCTCACCTTTTCCTCAGCGACAGAGATGCTGTCAGAAGATTGCTTGTGGAGCGTTCAGAAAGATGGGGTTTCCCAAACCAGCAGATATAGGCCATTACTCCTTCCATTACCAAACTTAAGAAAGCATGATTGCTAATTCATGTTTACGCTTAGTTAGTACTGTAGCCCTGACCACACAGACTGCATAAAATTGCCACCCATCCTCCTGTATTGTGAATAGTACTTAAGAGAAGGAACAAGTGTATGAAGATGCCTCTTGGACACACGGTTATCATTTTGTTCTGCTATGCACAGAGTGAATACCCCTTCATAGGGGCTTCCACAATGGTTGTGCTGACTGACAACCCCACCAGCAGTGGGCGACCTTTGCATTCTCCACATCCTCATCAATGCTAAGTTTGCCAGTTAAACTTCAATACAACTGACAGAGAGAGAGAGAGAGTCAGAACCCATCCTGCCCAAGGCAGTGGGTTCTATCTCAAGCACACAGGATATGAGGGGGATGATAATGGTTCTTTTGGGGTGGAAAAACTGCAAGGGTACACAGGAGCACCTCAGAGTCTGACTGCAAACTGGGTAAAACCAGAGTGATTCTTTACATCCATCGGTTGTAGCTCATGGCATACATGGCAACACTGAAATAATGGATTCCAGGCAGAGCAGCAAATCTTTGGGACACAAAAGAATTCTGGTGGAAGCCACCTCTTTATATTCCCCTGAGCTTTCAGGCCCTCAGGAAGCCACACTCAGAAATCACCCTGGCAACCAGGCTTGTACCAGTGATGCTGTTCCCACTCGCAAATAGATGCTGTTCTCAGTTCATATTGCCCAGAAGCTGAAGAGAAACAAAGACACAAAGGCACAATCCCTGTCCTGTCTGTCATTGTGAAGAGCTAGGACAGTCCCATGAGAGGCAGTGAAAGGAACCGTGGGAAAGGTGCATACGTTATAAGTGGGAGAGGAACATGGGTATGCCCCCAAAGTGGGTGGGCTTAGAATGTATTATACCAAATGAGATTGTCTAATCTTAGAAAGAAAAATACTGAGTGTTGTCCCTCAAATATGGAAGCTATCCAATAGCGTGTGCAGGGAACAAATGCAGTATGGGTACAGTGTAGTATGGAGAAAACCAGAGCAAGAATCAAGAGCTAACTCTCACAGGATGAGGAAGGGCAGAATGCAGGTGAAGGACATGACTTATGAAACAGGACATAACGTTAATTGTTTTTCTAGTTCTAACTCTGTCATGGATTTTTTGATTTTCATGGTGGCTATGTGCATAAAAATATACTCAACAGGGAAAGCATAAAATCCAATGGGAAGTTCCATAATTTCCTTCTCCAATGGCCACTCTAACACTGAGTTGTAGAGTTTTAGGGTCTGGTTAATTTGAGTGTGTAATTGGTTTTCTTTTCTACTTTTTAATTAATAAAGTTTAGAATAAAATTAAAATAGCTGGACATAGTGGTACATGCCTTTAATTCCAGCATTTGGGAGGCAGAGGCAAGTAGATCTCTGGGAGTTCAAGTCCAGCCTGGTCTACCTAGTGAGGCCCAAGGCAGCCGGAGCTATGTACAGAGACTCTGTCTCTAAAGCATAAAGTAAAATAAAATAAAAACTTAAAATATTGAAATGATCCTCACAAGTAAATGCTCTCCTCAACACTGGTGTGTATCTAGTCCAAGAAACTCAATCTTTTCAACATGTATAATCATATAGTTTTTCCTTTCATATAAAAACAAGATATTATATTTAAGTATAATCTTTAAGAAAGACTTTAGAATCTTAATAGTTAATGTTCATCCATTCATAAGAATGAATTTATGAGGGATTGGGGACTTAGCTCAGTGGTAGAGCGCTTGCCTAGCAAACTCAAGGCCCTGGGTTCGGTCCTCAGCTCTGGAAAAAAAAAAAGAATGAATTTATGTTTAGTTTAATTAACCATAAGTTTAAGTGAATTTCTTTCTTCCTGGTTAATTTATTTATGTAGTTATGTAAATATTTACTTTCAATAACTTTCTGCTTAGAGAAATACTGGTTCAAAACTGAGGCACTTTTTTTGGAATATTTATGCATGAGTGTGTATATATACACATACATATATTTCTCTCTGTCTCTGTCTTTCTCTGTCTCTGTCTCTCTGTCTCTGTCTCTGTCTCTGTCTCTCTCTCTCTGTGTGTGTGTGTGTGTGTGTGTGTGTGTGTGTGTGTGTGTGTGTGTGGCCTGTGTGCATTCTAATTGTCCTTGGGTTAACTGTAGCAACATGCATTTCTGTGAGAACTAGGTATGAGTGGGTAGGTACTGAAAATCATTTTCTCATCTCATAAGTAGGAGATTGTAACAAACTCTTCCTGGGGTTTCTGAGGATCATTAAAAAACCATGTTTATTCCCACAGAGAGTTGATGTGCCAGGACAGGGAGATACCTATGGGAGCCCCCAGCTACTCAGAGGAGAAGGGGATTGGGGGGATAAGGAAAGGATTGTGGAAAAGGGTGACCAGGAGGGGGCAGTGAGTGGGATGTGACGTAAATAAATTTAAATAAATAGATAAACAAACCAAAGTCAACACGTTTATTGGTAATGATTGTTAACACAGTTGCTGCCTCCACCTTCATGTACCTTTAGTAGTTTCCTACTTGTCCCCATTGATTTGTACAAACTCATTGTAGCTGAAGGTTTTTATACCCTACTCATCATGTACGAAACAAACATTCTTCCTAAATTAGTGACTTACATCTCTATTGTAGCTTGTGATCATCTTTAGGAGTTACATGATCACGTCTATCAAGGTTTAAATTGGCAGCATATCCTCTTGGCGTGTCTCCTCAGATGACACACTCACATTCATTGTGTTAGGTATTTCATCCACAAACTGAAGCTATCTTTCTAAGTATTTTCTAACTTTCATATGCACATTGCTGTACCCCAAGAGACTACTGTTAAAATTAAACATGGTTTCAGAAACCACACAACATATTAAGTTACTACCACCAAGCCTCATTTGCTCTACAGTGTACCACCTTTATGTTACATTTGTAGATGTGTCCTATGGAAAACATTTCCCAGCATTTCTTTTCTGATGACTTGAATATTCAATATCACGTGGGTATTTCTTGTTAATGTTTAAACTAACATCATCACATCTTTTCTGGTCAGCATGTAAAAACACTGGATGCTTCCCCGCTCCATCGTGGTTGGATTTCAAATGTCATATTCATCAACACAATAGCTTTTATCCAAGTCTGAGCCTAGAGAAATGCCCATTCATCACTGGAGCTACACAGTGTACCATAGTCCTTGGCATTTTGGTGGCACCCACTCAAGGGTGTGTGTTAGACACATACTCGGGGTCCCAGAAGATAAGCAAGGCCTTCAGAGTCACCAATCCAACAGAGAGGAAGAGAGATTTAAGAGATGAGAAGCAGATCAAGTGGTCCACCTTCCACTGACTTGGCTACACTTGAGGCTGACTCATAACATTGGCAAATCCCTTTTAATGTCATCGAACCAAGATGGTTCTGTATCCATTGTGGGATTGGGGATGAAAAGTTCCAGTGTCAGAAGTTACCAAGGCAAAAAAAGAAAATATGCACAGAGCACAGCACACAACAAGGTGGTAGCTGTCAGTCGCCATTGGTGGGACAATCAGTTAGCTCTCAAGGACTGGGACACCAAGTTTTAGGATGTTCAGGAAAAGCAAAGCACCTTTGCTGAGGTCCTACAGTGACATCAGACATTGTGTTAGGTATTTCATCCACAGACTTGAAGCTACTCTCTCAGTCATCTTCCCAGTGTAATACATAGCCAGTCAGAGTGAAGTTAGACCCTGGCTCCCTTCCACCACACAAAGCTTGAGATAGTTGATTATCCTTCCTGCCAATCTCAGTTTCATCATGAAAGAAATTAGACTGATGATGCTGCATCGGCAAATGGGAATAAATCATATAATGCAGATAGTAAGTGGCATGGTGACCAAACTATAATAAAAACACAATAAAAGATTGTTAATAGACGAGGAGGAAGTAGGCGATGCTGCAACAGCGAATGGGAATAAATCATATAATTCACAGATAGTAAGTGGCATGGTGACTGAAATATAATAAAAATGCAATAAAAGATTGTTGGTATGTGAGGAGGAAGTAGGGATTAGTGAGTTTCGGGCATGGTCCATACTAATATAGATAAGAAAGGGTAATGGGAAATGGCTCAGTGGGTAAAGTGCTTGCTACACAAGCATGAGGACCTGAGCCCAGACCTCAGTGCTGGCATTAAAAAAATCTCAGCCTTGGGGTAGTGAACAGACAGGTGGATCCCATGAACTCCCTGGCCCAGCCAGTACAGCTAAATGAATGCTTCCAGATACAGTGAGAAATCTTGTCTAAAATATGCATATATATATTTATATATATAGTAGACCCTAATGGAGTATGGTACTTGATGTTGTCCTCTGACCTTAACAGACCTGCACACATATGTGTGCAACCACAATCATATGCCTACCAAATAAAAGAAAATATTTATTTTTAAAAAGAAAGAAGGCAGATTTAGAGATAAGGAGAAACACATATCCAAGAAGATGGGAGAAAAGTTTGAAAATCTAATGTTATGAAAATCACAGGGCTAAGTGTTTCAAGAGTAATGTCTACTCTATCAAGTCTTACGAGAGGGATAGAGAAAGGCTTTTTGGATAGTGTCACATACCCATAGTTGGTCATCCATGCCCGGAGGGTTCTTTTTGATAAAAGCACCGTAGTATGTAGCAATGTTCCTGTGATGAGAATATTTCTTCAACATGTTAATTTCTTGTTTGATTTCTTCCTCTTCATCCTGTGCGAGAAAAATAAATAGACGTGAACATTCCGTTATTGGAAAAATTCATTCTTTAATACTACCTATAGCAATGAGCTATTATCAGTCCTTAGTTGATTAAAGAGGATCATTATGCTGTTTGGTTAAACAATGGAAGCACAAAGGGGTCTTATTTTTATATAGCTAACAGACCAGCATATCATTGCCTGGAGGGACATCAGAAAGTCCATCTCTTCTTGTGGAGGCTATCCAAGAAAACCCACAATCAGCTTCAGGGAAGCTTTTCCCTCTGGTACACACTGCTGATCACATCACCTGGGAAGGCTGAGGACAAAGAAAGGGAAAACACATTTGGCCTCGGATTTACATTTTATTAGGCTTGGTTTCTTTGAAGTGTCCTTTTATTCAAGTGCCTTGAAGGAAGCCAATGAAAGTCAGACAGGAGAGGGAGCAAGGTAAGTTCTCTAGATCTGAAGAAGTTCACAAAGCAGGAGTCCTCATCACCTTTCGGAAGCTCAACATGAAAGGAGAGGGGAAAACGTAGTGTAGACATGAAAAGACTCCACGGACTAAGTTTCCTGACTCACATGTCTCGTTCAGTTTCCAGTTAAGAGTCTTCTAACTTAATCTTGGAGGGCTCATGTGTATTCGCCACAATCTGACCTTGTGTGTGTGTGGACTCCAGACTGACTGTCTGACCGTCACCATATGTGTGTTCATCAGACTGTCTGAACTTACTTGTGTACCCTTTAGTTGGACACAAAACAGTGTTTTCTGCTCCAGGACAAATGAGACAGAGTGGTAAACACGATGTTATGTTATCATGACTCAAGAAGCCATGACACGTGTTTCTGTACCTTTAGCCTTGCATCTATCCGCATAGCCTACATGTATGACATTACAACATCCTTCCAGAACTTCCCATGTATGCTGTCTTCTTCCCTTCACATAGCTTTTATGTGTTAATACTGATGAAATTTTATTTATACTCCTCAAGGATGGATGTCTTCCTGGAGTCTCTCAGGCAATGGAAGGTCCCTACCTCTAAATCCTGTGTTCTCCCCCAATGGTTCTTCACACATATGAGGTGTGTGTGTGTGTGTGTGTGTGTGTGTGTGTGTGTGTGTGTGTGTGTGCATGCTTGTGTATGAAACTGTGCTGTAATTGGATTGATACTTGAGTGTCTACTCCATAGATGTAACTCTATTCTGCTTCAGACATCAGCTCCAACTGTACTATGCTGCACATCAGCTTTTGTAATTCTGTGTAGGATGTGAGTGTCATTACTTGGGAAGCCTCATTTGAACAATGAAGAACCACCCTGGGCTGCTTCCATTAAAGGGGGAATTATGCAGGTAATGAGAGGTATAGATCACTCTCCAGCTGGACCTGACAGTCTCACTGTGGGCAGAACTCGGAAGTCAGGCAGGTTCTTCAGGTATCTGCTGCCCGCCTCCTGAAGCCTCAGCAGGAACACGGGAGATGGATGTGCCTGAAGATGGCTTACCGTGTCAATAAGAGAGGTTAAGCCACAGTGGCATCCGGTACACAACTAAATCTCAAATAAATGGAATGGAGGTCAGAAGGAGGTCGGTATCACTGTGGAAAGGGAAACTGAGCCAATCACAGCCATTAAGAAAGGATAAGTATTGAGTCTGTGGTGAGAGCAGTGAGGTGAGGAGTTGGGGGATACACTAGGTTTGGTGTCTACCCCCTTGGAGCTGATAGATCTCACAACACTAACTTAACTGTTTTGGAACCTGTGTTTTCACAGCAACGATGAAATGCAGACATTACAAGTTGAGTTTTCCGTGCTATCTAAATAAGGCATATGAAGGTTACAAAGATAGATACAAAATAAACACAGTGGCTAGTCTTCCCAACTCTGATGGCAAAATCACAGATAACCAGGTTCACCAAGCAAGAGTGCCAGTCACTTGCATTTTAAGTTGCATTATTTCCAAACACAATTCCCAGGCCTCTGGGTCATGGTTACGTAGTTCCAACACAACCTTCTGTAGCCTTGTAAGTGAGGATGTCATTTATCAAAACTTCCGGCTGGAAAACAGGAGTTTATACCACTCTGCCACAAGCTCTTCGGCCTTACAGTATGTCCCAATAAGTGAAAGAAAGCATAATACTCCCCGAAAGATGAGAGAATCTCAGGCTAAAACTAGATGCAACAGGATTGTTTTTCCTTGTTTGTTTTATGTGCTTTGATGCATACTTATATGCATGTGCTTAGGGGGCGGCATCAGAGGACAACCTTAGGTGTAATTCCACAGAGTCCATCCACGTTTTATTTTTCATATGGGGTCTCTCACTGGCTTGGGGTGTAGTGAAAAGGCTAAGCTGGATATTCTGCAAACCCAAAAGATCTACCTACCTCTGCCTTCCAACACTGAGATATCATGCCCATCTGAGCACATAGGTTCTGGGGATTGAACTCGGATCCTCAGGCTTGCAACATCATTACTGACTGAACTATCTCCTCAGCCTTAGCCTCGATGGTTTCCATGGTGGGACACTCTCTATTTTGTAAATGAATTATTCTTACCCTTAAGCCATAAGTATAGGGAACAAGCTCACTGAGAAACTAATGACCATCGAATCACACTGAAAATTGAATAATGGAATCAAATTGTTTCAACTTTAAGAAGAGAGTATCCAATAAGCCAAGTCCACTACCCCATGAAGAACTATCACTTCAACCAGAAGACTTGAAAACCTAGCTCGATTCATTGTGTTAACTTCAGGTATGGCATTTAAACTCTCCTGGTGTCAGTTATTTTCAGCTATGGAGGTGACTAGGAAAGCTACCAAAATGATGAAGTTCTTACTTGAGCATAGCTTTTCTATCAACAGAACAATCACTTGCCCCACATAATCAGAGGTCTATTAGCATCTAGTAACTATGGTAAACAGAAAGGAATGGCCATGACATTTGGTGGCTCTCCATCAAGAGTTCATTACTTCTCTGCTTGAAGCTGAACCGGGCAGGTAACTAATGTGGCCAATGGGACATTAAGAAACGTACCTTGGCAGAACCTGGGAGTTAGCCATCTCCAGCAGTGTGCAGAGGATTACGGTCCTAAAATGCAGCTCAAAGGAGCTCTATGTAATGTTTATTGTGCCAGAGCTAGGAGCAGTGTGTGCACTGTCTTAACATTTAAAGCATATCTATAACATATTATTATTTATTAGTAGTAGTGATGGTGGTGGTGGTATGTATGTGTGTGGTGTGTGGGTGTACTTGTGGCAGTGTGCACATGTGGAGGTTAGAGAACAACTTTGTGTAGAGGTTCTCTCCTTCTCTTGTATGGTTTCCAGGGATTATAAGTGTGAGCTTTGACTCTCTGTGTCATTGCACTGGCCCTAATGTACTGTTCTTAATGACCCCAAGCAGCTCAATGTAGGCCCTGTTTCTAAGGATTTGAGTTTTAGAAATGGGGTCAATGAGGCCTGGAGAGGTGACCTTTCTCAGCATGCTCACTGCAAATACTAGGGCTCAGATTCACTTCTAGATTGGTCAGGATTTCTTAACTTTATCTAGAAGACTCTCAAACAGATGTGCAATTACTCCTGCTAACTAAGCCAAGCACCAGATAGAAAGAGCTTAGAAACATAGAGAGAACCTGATTTTGTTCCTCGAGTTAAAGGATCTTGTTAACATACAAAACTTTTTACTTAGATCTCAAGGAATGATGGAGTGGTTCTAACATTTCATACTTATAGTATAGGGATACACTGCTTAAGTATCTGTATAATAGGATTTTAAAATGGAGTCAATAAAATGTCTACTACTCTTGTGCTCTAAAACAAAGGACTAGCCTGATGTCTAGCTCTTAACCCATGGAACAGGAATAAAACTGTACCCAGTCTATAGGGAAGTAAAAGTTATACTGATGCATAAATCCCCCGAACAATCCTGGCTGTTGCCAAGAGAACAGGCTGCTCTCCACAAACTGACAGCAAGGCCCTACTGCTGAACACCACACCCGTACAACTCACTGAATATGAGGAGGTCGAGCTGGTGCCTATGGAGAACCTTCACACCTACATTCTGGTGCCTTTGGTACAGGAAGGTGCTCTGGAGACTACCAGAATTGATACATAACCACCAACGCAGCCACAGAACCTTCCATCTACAGTCTGTCCTGCCTGCCAAAATATGCCAGGGCAATGGTGGCATAGAACTTGTGGGAGCAACCAGCCAATGTCTGATTTGACTTAATGCCCACTTCATGAGATGGAGCCCATAACCCAACACTGCTTGGGTGACCAAAAACCAGAGACGAGATGGGCTAAACAACTCAGATAAAACCAAATACTACTTGTCCAAAAAAAAGTAAACTATTAATTAAATGAATGCTAATGGATGATACTCTGCTATACTCATAGATCAGAGCCCCCTTTAGTCATCAGCAGAGTACCTTCATCATGCAACAGATGGGAACAAATACAGTGACCCGCAGCCAGATATTTGAAAGACAGAGAGGGCAGGGGGATCTTGGAACCCTCAGCACTAAATGGGTGATATCCATCAAATCCTGCCTCTCAGAGCTCCTCTACCAGACACAGGAATGATGCATGTATGAACTCATGGGCACTGTGGCAGAATGCGCAAGACCTGCACAGGCTCAAGCCGGAATGGGTCCCAGTGCTGAGATGGGGAAGTGGACAGGAGCTAGCGTCTTTAACCAAGAAGCTATCTTTAATTGACATCCACTTGCAAAGGAAAAATTAGTTTTCTCCAATGGAGTCTCACTGGATAGAATAGCCACACCTAGGGACAGCCTCAAGCCTGACTGTAGCTAGCTGACACAAAATGAAATCACTGGTATTCTGGATGCTTTTTGTCTGCTGGCTTCATATCACTTTGGATGGCTTTCTTACCGGCCGTCTGCTTGTGTATTCTCCTCTTGTATTATGTTTTCTAATTCTGTGGTGTGTATAATTGTGTTTATGTGTGTGTTTCTTGTGTTTTCTCTATGTTAATTTGTTTTTATAGAACTCTGTTGTTTGTTTCCTAAAGAGAGAGAAAGAAGGCATGGAGTTGGGTGCGTTGTGGAGGTGGGGGGTCTGGGAGGCATTGGAAGAGGAGAAATCATGATCAGAATATATTATATGAAAAAAACTTCAACAACAACAAAGAAATATAAAATTCAAATTTATGAAATCTAAAGTCACATTGTCTTTAGTCTCTTATTGTCTTTTTGTTTCATATCCAAAATTTACATTTCTTTAAATAGTTACAAATGTTATTTTCAAACTGTTTGCCTCGAACTGTCATTAGAATTTTCATATATGACAGTATTCTGTGTATGAGTAGGGCTATACACCATGCCAAAAAGAAGGCTGGCCCTTTTTGGTGTACTCAAAGTTGATGTAAAGTATGTAGGTGCTTTTGTTTATTTATTATTTGTTTATATTGAAAATTCATTTTTTATAAATATATTCTGATCACTTTTTTCCCCTCATCCTCCTCCCAGATCCTTCCCACCACCTTCCTCACCCATCCAACACCATGCCCTTCCCCTTTATCCAAATAGGAAAAGCAAAAAAGCAAACAAACTGGAATTCAACAACAACAACAACAACAATGTACAAGAAACACACACACACATGCACGCACGCACACCCGCACACACGCACACATGCACACACGCGTGCACACACACCTTCATGAGAGTATGTGGAAGCTGTTATCATTGGCATCAAGAAACACAAGTTGGGGCTAAGCTCAAAGAGGAAGTGGCAGTGATGTCACTGATGAAAAGAAAGAAAGCATGGCCTATGTCATTGGGAATGAAGTCATTTTTCTGACATCATAGTTTCCAAGGCTCTTATGCAGATGGGGTATTGTGTATTGCTTCCCAAGAGGACTATCATGCCATGGAAAGATGAAAATCTGTCTGCAAGAGACACAGAGATATCTCTCTATATTAAGCATTTTACAAGTGAATATAGATTTGATTATCTGCCTAACTGTATGAGAGAAGAGGTATTATTCACGCCTATAGGTGTAGCCCAGCGAGGATAAGCAATAGGCCCAGTATATACTAAAATGTCTCAGCTAGATGTCTGGTCAGATGAGCCTGATTGTTTGTAGGGTTTTTCTCTCTCCATGGGGTCTCTCTTTCAGCTCTGGCAATGATGTCATTCACTCAATCATTTGACTAACATCCCTTGGAAATTAGAGGCCTGGTATCCTAAAGTATCCTAGGCCTACAGTTCAACCAACAGCTATCAAAATTGAAATAAATGACCTTTTCTACTGGGGAAAACTGTGCCATTGACAATGTCCTCTTTGGTTGTAGTTGTCAGGAAAGGTGACTACCATGGTTTTGTGACCTGCAACTTGGATTTCAATCTGGTCTAGTTTTCTACTTTTTGTTTCCTCTGTTCTTTTCTATTTGCACCTGTATTTTATTTCATGAAGCACCTACTACATGCCAGGCTCTGCACTAACAATCTGTGAGTAGATACAGAACGAGGCAGCACTCTGTTCCTATTCCTTGCTTGAGAACGCTTTCCAGTAGATAAGTTTTCAATGAAAAATGACTTTTCATGGAGAGAAAAACAAAATATAAGATTTAAGTCATTAAGAAAACAGTCAGAATACTGATGAGAAAATTAAACTACATGAATTCAAAGCCCCAAACAAGAGAGACCAGAAAAGATGAGGTGTTCTCATCACAGAGGAGAGACATGAAATTATAGAAGACCACATGTTCGCTAGTCAGAAACTTTCCTGAAGCCCTGGATTGACAGCCCTGGACAAGGACTCCAAGCCTTGAAACTTTTATATGTCTATTTTCTATCTGCATACTTGTAAATACCATTAAAGAGTTCAGAGAAATAACTGGAATTTTGATCAACTGTTACGAGCAGCAACAGATCAACAGATATAAGGCACTGTCAAATACCAATCACCATGCAGTTTTTTTTTTTAAGTTGGAGGTGTTGGCTATGTGTCCTCACTCTGCCTGTCACTCTGCCACACTCCTTCCACCACTTTGTTGTAAGCTCTGTCCCATGAGCACGCACACACGCAAGTCCTAAACCCAACCCACACACTCAGCATGCAAGAATATACACAGAGACCCTGACACACACAAGCCACCAATCCAGGCTGCAGTGGGGGTCACGGCAGGTGCTGGTATGTGTGTGGAGTGGGCATCTGACTTTCCATGTATCTGCGTGCAGTACAAAGCCACAGCCACAGCACAGGGATGTGGTCCCAAAGGGAGAGGGAATAATGAAGACTGAGACATTTATCTCTTCCCTTTGAAAAGTTGTATCATGTATGTCATTGAAATAGTCTGCCTCTTAAAGACATCTACTTGAATAATCGTACCAGAGTGGCCCCCAGGGCCTCTCCTGCAGGTGAGCCTCAGCGGGGTATGTGTAGGTTTGGGGTGGTTACATATACGGGTGTGGCCTTCCTGAATTCCCTTTCTTTCCTAAGCAAAGCCTACCTACTGTAAATCTCATGTAGTCGTCAGTTTATCAAAGGACATTTTCTACCTACCCACCTAGTTTTCTCTTGAATTTCTCTATCTTTTGTCTACTTCTCAAAAGTGAATTGACTCTTTGACTAAAGTTATGGCTTATGAGTTAGTCTTTTGAGGGTGTTGGAATATTGAGATTCCGTAAGGTGGTATCCCTGTCTGCCACTAAATATTGACACCGAATATAGCAATTCATTCCTTCTCTTATGGGTGAGTGGTCTCGGTGTCCAATTTCTGGAATGTGGCCCCACTGTCTTGTTTTGTCTCATTGTGGTACTTAACTTTGGGAAGAAGCTTATTATTCAGGCTGAGGCCAGCAACACAGCACCTTAGGGAAACAAGTCAGGACTGAGCACGAGAGAGTCGCACAGACTGACTTAAGTCAAGAATTGCGTGGAACTCACAGGACAGGCTACTGTCCCACATACGATGACAAAATTCCAGTGCAAACTCTAAAACAGTCTTCAAGCTTGCCTAACTCTGCCTCATTCAGTCTGTGTTCACCGGGACTAATTGAAATCATGTTTAAGGATATAATACAGCTCACGCATTATACATCACATACCATTTTGTCCTCAAGCCAAGTTTGGGACATCTGTATATCTGTTACTTAAGCTTTACAGTTTCGATTGTTTATTTGTCAAATGAAAATAATAACAATATCCTCTTGGGGGTCTTCCTTGAGTTTTGTGAATTACAATGGTGATGTTTGGTTCACAGTAAGTGATCTGGGTTAGTCATTTTACTTTGCTTTGGGCCACTGAGCTTAATATATTATTAGTATATGTTATGCTATTAATCACACCATAAAATGTCTCACCTTTGGGAGTAAAGAACCAAACAAATTTGGAACAGTATGTCTCCTTGACTTTACCAAACAATATACACTGGATTTGTGTGTGTGTGTGTGTGTGTGTGTGTGTGTGTGTGTGTGTGTGTGTATGTGCACGTGCGTGCCTGTGTGTGTGTGTGGTCATTTCAGCAAACATTTACTGAGCGCTTTGACAATGTACAAAGCATTCTACTAGCACCACTGGGGAAAGGCCTCTACTGAGTCTTACCAAAGAGATAGGGCTGGTCACATTCTGCACCTACCAGGACTCAAGAAGGCAGAAGTGGGAGTCCCAGAAAGCAGGGCTTGTGGGGATCCTTCCAGCAGGCAAAGCACACTGACCACAGGCTCTGTTCTGGGGTTTGGCATTATTTTGGGAAAGAGGTTAAGACTTAATAGCTTCTAAGCTCAGTTTCTAACAAGATAAAACCTCTTATAACTCATGGCTACATTGTTTTTCCTTAGGACTATTTGATCAAAGTGGTATATTGGGAAGAAAAAAACCTTGAAAACCTTGTCATAGTATTTAATCCCTTCAGGATTTGTCCATATTTACCTATTTTAAAGATGTATTTTTATTTTTAAATATTGTATATGCATATGTGTGCTTGTGTGTGTGTGTGTGTGTGTGTGTGTGTGTGTGTGTGTTTGCGTGTGTGTACAGGTACTCTCAGAGCCAGATCCCCAAAGCCTGGCATTACAGTCAGCTGTGAGCTGCTCAACATGAATGATACTGGGAACCAAATATGGGTCCTCTGCAAGACTTTTAACCACTGAGCTATGAGGCCTCTGTTCAGATTTATCTTGTACTAATATCTTCTTGGTTGTTTTAAACATCAAAACCAAATGATACACAATTTCCAGAACGTGCTGTCTCTCAGCCCTTGGCACACTCTGCATTCTTAGTTGGGAATGTCTTTACATGTGGAATATCCTGGGTTTAGCTTCAGATAACAGACTCATCAAAGAAGATGGGTAACTTTATTCATATTTTTTATAAGATCTTTGTGGATATTTGGAATAAGGTTATGCTTAGCATGAGGTCTTGCTCAGATGAATGACCAGTTTTTCAGTTTTAAATTTTCAGTACCTGTCATAAAGTAGTAGGAATGTTTATTAGAAAATACCCGAAATAATCAGTAAATATACTTCCACCTTGTATAGAGCTCTGAAGTTAAAAGTGTGTGATTAAAGGGTGGTATTAAATTGCATGGCATTTTAATAGCCATGCTACACTGAGCAAGCTACTTAATATGTCTGGCTTCTACATCTCTAAAATGGGCCAAATTAAAACAACCTGTTTTGTAAGTAATTGAGGGAATCATATATATATATATATGTATATGTATATGTATATGTATATGTATATGTATATGTATATGTGTATGTGTATGTGTATGTGCATGTATGTGTATGTGTATGTGTATGTATGTATATATATCAACTATATAAATATATATGTAAATATGTATACACACAGCATTTAAAATAATTTAGGAAATTTTCTATCATGTTAGCTACCAATATCATTTATGTGGGGTTGGAATATAAAAACATAAGTAGAATGACATTGAAGGACCAAATAAGTCTGAATATATTATGATGCCATGGCATGCCATGACACATGACGTGAACTATGATGCTTGGGTGTGAATGGAATTCCCCTATCTATCCAACCTCCTCTTCAGTTACTTCTCTCCTAGCTCTCAGATTCCCCTTTGAGGAGTTAATTACCTTTCCTATGGTCTTGCAGAGCCAGGTATCCAACCCACATATGGCTGAAAAACACTGAGAGAGCATGTGGATCCAAGAAAGACCAACTCATTCATTCCAGCACTTTTGTACTCACACTAATGAAGAAATTAGAATAAAAAGTAGAGCCCAGAGATGGAACTCACCCCATACCATGCGTCTTTCTGGACCTTACTAAGTTCCCTTTTCAGCTTCCTTCAATGTGAACGGAGATGGTAATTCAACTCAAGATGGCTTGACTAGTGTAACCACGTCAAGTCAGCTTAAAAACTGTTATTATTTCATTATGTACTAGATGAAGTTTAGGTCGTCATTAATTTAACAATAA
The DNA here is from genome assembly GCF_021556685.1 of Rattus norvegicus. Taxonomy (NCBI): domain Eukaryota; kingdom Metazoa; phylum Chordata; class Mammalia; order Rodentia; family Muridae; genus Rattus; species Rattus norvegicus. Next base: position 112,758,760 of record NC_141535.1, on the reverse strand, counting down.
TTTAAACTCAAAAATAGGAACATTTATTATAATCAAAGACACTTGGTCTCACAGCTGGTGGCCAGAAGAAAGTAGATACAAATCCCCCCTATAGAAAGCCCCACCTTTGGTAGTGTGGCATCTTTCTTTCTTTTTGAAGAGCTATTTTAATCATTTTAAATGATATATATGTATGCGTGTCTTCATGTGGGTATGTACATCTGAGTGCAGACGCCCATGAAGTTCAGAGACATGGGATGCCCTTGGAGCTTCCCATAATATAAGTACTAGGAACCAAACTCAGGTCTTCTGAAAGAGCACTGTATACTCTTAACTGCTGAGCTAACTCTCCAGTCTAGTGCATCTCTTAAAGGAGCATATAAAAGATGGAGAATCCAAGGGGATTCTACAGCAGAGGAGGGAATCTGCATGTTTTGTGGATACCACAGAACTACTGAGGGTCCACTGATGGCAACAGTACACTTTGAGGATTATCACTCTAAAAGGACTACGTCCTCTTGGTAAGCTTGGAGCTTCAAATGCAGTGGTGAGGGAATTTTCACAAGGAATCGAAAATAGACTTTCCATAATGATTTGGGCAACTTAAAAGGACTCTGAAGACCAAGATGGAGCATAAGCAGTAACTCGGAAGCCAATTTGGCAATTCTTGCAGTGTCGCAGAACTAAAACTGGAAGGATGGAGGCACTGGATTTGGTCTTCTTTGTGACTGTTTTCTATAAAAGGAAAGATTCCATGATAAAAATCAAGACTTTGAAAATTAATTTCAAGCTTATGGCCTCATCAATTTCATTGTGATAAACTACAGTCACTTTGCAGTAGGTCACAGAACACAATCAACAAAAGCGACCTTTGAGAACTCATTTCAGCTTTGAACAGAACAACCATAATGAGCCCAATTAAAATAATTGTCGAGAAGCGTTTGCACCGGATTCCATAACACACAAAGGACAACACCACAAAATTGAATCGATTGCTTTCTAAAGAGAACATCAGAGTTTAACAGAGGGAAAGCTGTTGCTGATGGTGATGGGCAGGGACATGATGCTAAGCTCACTGGATCCTGCCTCAGACAGCAGGGCGATAATAAACCTATTTCCTGCTGTACACCACATCTGCCTTTGTTGAGGGTCAGTGGTTAAATAAGAGTCAATGCTGTGACCAAATCACAGAAATGCGTCCAGCTCTTCTGAAATGTGTTCACCAAAAGAACAGAACAAACACCATAAAGTGCCTGTTTTATGTAATGGGCTGGCACTTTGAAACACAGAATGGTATCCTCTGTCTCTACTAGCCCTGGGCAATTGAGAGAAAAGCTGTCAAATCATTTTTCAAAGGGCTTACTTGCCAACAGAAACCCAGTTGAGAAAGGGCTAGCTGGTATTCCTTCATGCGAATCTGCAAATGCCAGGTTATATAACTAAGTAATAGTTTTTACTGCACACAAGATGGCCAGCACTAACTCCTAAGAATGGTTCTTGGAACAATTTAAAACCTCACCTAGAAATCCCTACACTGGGAGAACAACATTCATCATCCTCAATTCCCACCTTCATATCGCGATAAAATAACAATATGCAGTCCCATCTATGCTGTCTGCAGAACTCAGCTCTCCCTCTGCAGAGCCACACAACAGAACTTGACCCACAAGTTCTGAGTGTGGTCATCTTGGATCCATCACAACCATTAGTCACTAAGCTGTCAAGTGTATCTTATTATGCAGAAATATGACTCAATCTAAGGATAATCGAACACTATGATTTCAGCAAAACTGCCAAACAAATTCTGATTTGTTTTGTAGTTGGGGCTTTGTCAAATGGCCTACATATTTATTATGAGCTTCTAAATAGAGGTTCACAATACTAGATTTCTATTTCTGTGTCATATCCTGCTAATGCACTATTCCAATACCCACTCCTTTAATACCAACTTATAGAAGCTATATTTCTTTCTTTTCTGGTGATTTCTTAGAAGCATATTAGATAGTCAGAAGCAACCTACACATCCTCCGTCTTACTCCTTCTGGACACCTTAGAAACTTTTTTTTTGTTCTTTTAAAAAACAATTTAATTAATTCTTTGAGAGTTTTATATAACACATTTCATTATTTCACCCCAATCTCTCCCTTAATTCCTTCCAGATGCACTGCCACATCCCCATCTCCCACTTCTGTCTCCTCTTCTTAATTTGTGCTGTCTACAATCTCCTGGATGTAGGGGCATCTTCTGGAGTATGGTGGACCTACCAGGAGCCATACCCTTTAAAGAAGCTGAGTTTTCCTCAACCATCAACTGTATATAGTTTCTTAGTCGGGGTTAGGGCTCATGGACCCATTTCCAGAGAACCTGTATTTTTGGCTGGATACACTGCTAGACATTCAAGAAAAAAAATAATTCACTGGAAGAGACTTTTCTCTATTTTTCTACCAGGGATGTATTCGTAGTCATACCAAACTATAATGTGACCTTAGTCAGTAGGGAGGCTGTGAGTTAAAGTGACAGAATAAAAGGATAAAGCCATCTTCTCTTTTACCACACTGCTGTCAAACACCCCTGATGGTTAAGTTTCTGTCCTAGTTGCTGTGATAAATATTTTGACAAAAGCAAATTAAGGGAGGAGGAGTTTAGTGGAGATCATAGTTCAAGGGTCCAGCCAACATAGCAGGTAGGTCTAGGGGTCAGGAATTGGAAGGAGCCACATTACATCTATAGTCAGGAAGCAGAGAGTGAATTCATGCTGCTACTCAGTTCTCTTGCTCCACTTAAACAGACCTGGATCCCAGCCAGGGGAATGGTACCACTCAGAGTGGGTAGGTCTTCTTATCACAATAAAATCAAGATAATCCCCAAAGGAATGCTCAGAGGCCTGTCTCTACAGAGACTCTAGATTTTTATCAGCTTCACAATTAGCACTAAATATTTAAATTATAAACCTCTACATTCTTTTTAACATGACAGGAAAAAGACACCTTTACCATGCTTAATAACTCCAATCCACATGCATTCTTATTCCATGCCAAATGACCTTACCAACTAACAGAGGTCAAATATTTGAATTAGTTTGGAGTCATTGAAATTGAAACAATGTACTAAAGATAGTAAAAAATGCAAACCCATAAAACTAGTAATAAACATTTTAGAGTGTCACTCAACTGGCAGTAAGTATACAGGGACAAGATTTTCCTTTTATTAATTAAACTGTAAAGTATAATTTAGAGAGAAATCTAGATCAATAATAAATAAGGAATAAATAAATAAGTCAATACAATGTGTGATACTTATGAAGATTAGTGGGATAGTCTTTTGGAAAGCCTTACAACTCATATTTACCAATGATAAAAGATTCTGTCTAAAGGGTATGGCTTAATGGTTAATGTGCCAACAAACTGTTTTTTTTTTCAGTCTATTTCTTAGTTATTGATATCTTTGTGTGGTTCATTGACTGGATGACTATTTATATTCAATATTTCACTTCTGGCCAAATGAAGACTTTGGTCTTTCAGCTTTTATGTGCAAAAGACAGACATCTTAGAAAAATTCCCAGGACAATAGAAAATTATTAACATATTTTTGATGTTCTGTGAATCCTTTAAAGTCTGATTTCCACTCTATAACTTTGAAAGGTTATTAAAATATTTTAAATTAGACCAAGCAAAAAAGACTGAAAGCATTAGGTTGCATTTAAAGTAATGTCTAGAGGAATATTAGATTGCTTTGATCATCCAGGCAGAAGTTTAGACTTGCTCTCTAAGAATAGGAATTTGCAGCTATGTGATTATTTGATCAAAAACCATTTGTTTTAGAAAATGTTCATGATAAGTGTAGTATAAGGATTTTATAGCTATCCCATCTCTCCTCTCCTTCAGTGTTGGGCAGACCTTAGGGAAACAGTTAAGACTCATCTCTTTGTAATCTCAGCGTTATAGTTTTAATGCCTTAGAATCCTTGCTCTGGCTTCATATGCAAATATCCATGGTCATGCATATGTAAATTATCAGCACACAGTATTCAGTCTAAGGACCTAAGGCAGCGTGTAGCATTGGTCTTAAATTGGAGTGATTTATTCCTGGCCTGCTCAGTTGGCTGTTGTAGATTCTTATTTCTCTACATGAATGACAAACGAAGAAGGATCTGGAATATATAAGAAGACTACTTTTCTGGCAAATGTTTTTCCACTCACTTTTTCATTACAGCTCTATAGCTAATGAGATAACAGGATAAAAATGCCTTACCCCTGTGACGTCCATAACCTTAATGGCAGCAAGCTGGCCTGTTTTGACATGACGACCCTGTAAGAAAAAAATAAGAATTTCAAAAGGTTTAGTTGTTATGTACAATGTTAGTTTTCCATTCCAACCCCATACAAATCAATGCCTAGGTCAATGGTACAGTATGTGAGCAACCAGACAGTCAGAAGCTCAGGTAGACACATAGAAATTAGGATGTTTGAAGATCTAGTTCTAGTTGGTATTTGATTTGCTTTAAAAAAACAAAAAACAAAAACAAGAAACTACCCATTCTGTCATCACTTTGACTCATTTATACAGGGCTTCTCAGGTCGATGAAATGGAAGGGTTGGACAATTCGATTCTCTTTCTCACAAGAGCACTAGACAAGGGCTTATGAGAGAGTCAGATTCACATTCACACAGAAGTGGAGACCAGCCTGGGTGGAGGGAATAAGTAAATCTCAGGAAACAGGAACTGAAGAGACTTTCTTCCAGTTTTTAAAATATTTTTAATTTTGGGCTGAGAGTGTGGCTTGGCAGTAGAGTAAGTCCAGTACACACAAGGTCTTAGGTTCAACCCTCACAACTGGAAAAAAAAATTAAGAAAATCAACTGGCTTGAGTTGCTGTCAGCTGAGCTCTGATAAGCTCATGGAGCCAACACTTAGCATGGGGACCAGGACAGGAATGGTGAGTTTAAAGTCATCTTCCAGGGGTATCTGAAAATGATGGAGATGAGAAGTGCTACTAGGACCCAGCACACAGGCTGGGGACTCTCCTGAGTTAAAGCAGTCAAGGTCACAGGAGGATACAGTGGACACAACATTCTCTTGGTGTGCCCCAAATAGCTGTCAGAGGATTGGTGGCTGGAGGGATATTAGGATGGTGTTGCTACTGGCTTCAGGGCGAGACCCATACCCAGCTTTGACTGCTAACCACATCGTGAAGGATGTTGTTTTTCCTGTAAAGAACGGAGAGAAGGGTGCCTGTGGACAAACACAGGGGTTCGCTTTGATGTCACCTAACTTTGTTACAGTTCGGTCCCCTTGGGCTGGGCAAAGGCCCTTGCTAGTGGCAAGCAGTTTTCCTCCCAAGGGCTGGTCACTTTTGTGGAAACCAGCTCAGTAGAGGCCCACTGGTTCTGTCTTGGTCCAACTGTAGTGTGTGTGTGTGTGTGTGTGTGTGTGTGTGTGTGTGTTGTATGTGAGAGAGAGGGGGGAAAGGGGAGAGAAGGAGGGAGGTGGGTATTGTTATTAGCCACTAATCTGTCTTCTACATCTAGGGCATCCTTTGCCTTCTTGTTCCTGCAGCCTGTCTACTTTTTTCTAGATTTAATTCAGACTTCTATCCTGGACAGTCAGTCCTCACCTCTGTGCTACCAGGGAACACACCCATGTTCACATCATTGCGTGATACCCAAAGTGTCACCATTTGCCTTCCTGTCTCTTTCTCCTTTCTCCTCCCACTAGTATAATTTGTAGCACTGCCCCTGGAATCAAATCTTAACTGGAACTTCCTCTGTTTAGGAACTTGGTCACCCAAGTCTAGATACAACATTTTGAGTCCCTTTCTCCCCATGGATGTCTGTGGGGTATTTCTGCCAAAATAGAATTGGAGACATTATGTGTGAGATTTTTTTAACTCCTTTGGAATCACAGGCTCTTCTTTGAGGGAATAATTTTTAAAAGGATACCTCAAGGTCTAATTAAAGAGTAGCAGCTTGTACAGAGCATAGCCATCCTACTGTGTGGTGCCCAGGCCAGAGAGCAGAGAGCAGAGGAGAAAATTGATCCCTGGTAAATTTCACACAGAAGGCACTGGCCAGGTCTTGGTTTGAAATCCATAGACATCACTGCTATTTTAAAACAAAGGAGGGGACATGATATTTTTGCATGTGTGTGGCTTCATTATTTTAAAGTGTTCACTATGAATGCGAAAAATGAAGGAACACCTCTACACTCCACCTTAAATTTCACTTTCAAGCTGAAAGATGGACTTTTGATGGAGCTGACACATGAATGATGCCACCCTGAGATGGCAGGTTAGACTTAAATGAAGTCCTGCAAATGGAACAATGAAAGCTTTGGCCCAGGCAAAGGCATCCTCACAGTGGAGCAGTGAAGCTCCTGAGCTGTCAAACTCTGATGGTCAGGAAGGACCAAAAAGGATCAGGGAGGACCTTGCTGAGCACGAGCTGCCTTGTGTGTCACCAGAGGGTGTCAAAGCTGATTACTATCTCGATTAGGGCAGACCTTCCGGGAATGGTTAGGAGTCAGCTGACCTCAAGATCATTAAAAACCTGAGCTATGCACACACACACACAGACACAGACACACACACACACACACACACACACACACACACACACACACACACACACACAGAGTGCAGAAGCTGGGTGTGGTGCTGAAGGCTGTGAGTCAGACCCAGTCCACTCTTTTCCCTTTCTACTCCCCTCTGTGCCATTTGTTGTAAAGAACTATGCTGGTTTTTCTTCCATATAAAATAATTCAACACCAAGGCAAAAAATGTGACTCACTCAAGCACGCTTAGGCCTTTCCTTTGTCTGCTCTCTAAAATGAATGTAGGAGGAAAACAATGGTCTCCACAGAAATGGCGGCAGAAGCTTCACCTCTGTGTCTTTGTTTTCTACTGAAAATGTGGAAGCTGTGGAGCTGCTTGCCTGAGGCTAGCCTGGAAGAGCGCCTTTCATTTCTGGGTCACTGACACACGGTTTTTCCAATGGCGCATACATGCTGGATCAGACAGTCTCGGCAATACCTCCACCCCCCCTTCCAAAGCTCCTTCTCTTTTGGATTAGCTTAGAGACAATCCTTTCTACTGAGGAAAGCAGCTTCAATGTTTTTAGTTGCAAATCAATACCCTCCCTCCCCCTTCGAATTGTCACAGCATTCAATGCCAACCCCCACTGGTCCCAACTAGTGCTGTGATTTTCTTTTCTCTTTTCAAATATGCATTTCCAGAATAATGAAAACAAAGTAAAACAAAACAAATCAAATCAAATAGAAGGGCCGAAAAAGTGTTGCTCAGTGATAGAACACACTTGGCCAGGATGCACAAGGCCCCAGGCCCAAAGCAACCACCAAAAGGGAGAAAAGATAAGAGTGTAGAACACATGGTAGTGGCTCGTGTTGTAGATCAATTCTGGTTAAATCTATCTATATCTGTCCATCAGTCTGTCTATCCATCGGCCACTGGTGACACAGTATACCATCTGGAGCAGTGGCTCTCAACCTTCCCAATGCTATGACTCTTTAATATAGTTCCTCATGTTGTGGTGAAACAAAATTATTTTGTTGCTACTCCATAACTATAATTTAGCTACTATTATGAACCATAATGGAAATTATCTGTTATGTAGGATATCTAATATGCTGTGATCCCCCAACCATGAAAAAGTTGTTCAACCCCGCCCCCCAAAAGGTTCTCAACCCACAGGTTGAGAGTCATTGATCTAGAGTACCCAACTCAGAAAGCTCAGAAAGCTGTCAACTACATCATGCACACTCTTTTTTTTTTTAAGAACCAAATGCCCTCAGCTGAAGGAACTACCCCACCTAGGGTCAAGCTCCCATCTGGAGACAACTGAACGATGATGACCACTTGGACCAAGGTGGAAATGTTAGAATTTTAGAGAAGGAGAGAAAGCCTAGAAATACATTGAACGCTAAAGCTGCAGGGCATGAGAAGAAACTGGACACAGATTTCCTCCAAGCCGTCTACAGGGTATGATGGAGAAGGAACTCAGCCAGTATTTGCTAAACAACCCAGTAGATGAAGATGCGATGTGTGTGGATTGGGTTCCCGTTCTTGCTACTACTGACATTTCCCATCAGTCCCCTGTGGTCCCTTGCATTTCTGTCTAGCCACAAACTATATGGGACCAGATGCGAGGGACAGGTTCCAGGCAGTGATTATGATTGCCTGGCTTGCAGAGAAGCAAAAAGGAAGTTAAATGAAGCTCTTTTAAATTCTCCAGAGAGTGGATCTCAGGGAAACCACAGAGATCACAGAAATGATCCATCCAGCTTTACCTCTGCCCTGTCATGATGAGGACAAGGGTGTACTCTATCTCCCACGCCCAGATAAGATGAAGGCTTAGTTATGACACCTGCTAGTCTCATCCTCAAGATGTCAGGGCATACTCAAAATACTATTGTCCTTAGATAGAAACATGCTTTGAGGGGGCTGGAAAGATGATTTGGTGGTTAAGAATACTGGATGCTCTTACAGAGGATCATGGTCACTTCCCAGGACCCACATGGTGGCTTATAACCATCCACCAACCATCCTGTTTCAGGCAATCTGATGCCCTCTTCTGGCTTTCAGGGCCACTGTAAACACATGGCATATAGCCTCAAACATCCACACACATAGAAATAAAACCGAGAGGAGAACTGCCTTGAAGCAGAGACATATAAAAGAGGATTCTATGGGAAGGTTACAAAGATCCTTAAAATCACAACTGCTCATGGGACATTCCTGGTACAGTGTCTATTCCTAGGGTTTCTCCAGGTCAAAGACAACCACTGTTGCTTTGGTTGTTCCATGGCATTCACTGGTGACTTCAAAGGCATGGCTTAGCTGCTATAGAGAAGAGAGACCTGACTCCTAATGGTTCCCAGCCTGTGGAACACTCTGAACAAGGTCCTACCCCAGAACTGTCCCCATGAGATTACATTCTCCCTCAGTACCCCAGAATGCCAATCTTTTGCCAAGGCTTGCTTATAGACTACTCAGAGCTGGACCTACTGAGGGCTAAGGCTTGCTTATAGACTCCAGGAGGGAACAAGAGACTCCCTCCCTTCTTTTCGTTGGAAACTAGATGCTTCAATTTTTGTTTGACTGCTTATAAATCAAAATGGATGCTTCACGGGAAACAAATCAGTTTTTTTTTCAGACAATGGTTAACATATGCAGATTCCTTAGCAGGGAGCCAAATGTCTGTGCCAGGAATGGTATGCACAGCTGAAGTGACAGTGGTGAGACCCAGACAAGCTGAGGGCAAGGACTCGCAGGACTCAGAAGGCAGCAGAACCAGTCTCTGGGCCCTGGCCTGGAGCCAAGAACACATTCCCCATCATCTCCTCCCTGTGCCCCGAAATGAGCAAAGAATCAAGCATCTTCCTGGGTTCTGTCTAACTCAACCCACAGAATGGCCCTGCCTATCTGTAATTCTATGCTCACTACTGGAGAGCTAACCCCTTCGAGATGGAGTTCAAAAGATAAGGACAGAGGATACTCACAGACAACACTGGCTCCCCAAATAGTTCCCCCACCCCACCCCACAAATCTTCCTTTCTATTCAGAGTGAATGGTGGCACCTGGGGACTGGACTTCAGTCCAAGAGAAACTTTGAAATTCTCTTCAATCAAACAAAGAAAAGAAAGGCCTCCTGGCAACTTACAGAAAACATAAGCTATCCAATGTACCAATGTATATAGAATTTATTTAAAAACAAAAATATTAAAGTATCCACCAGTTGAAAATTAATTTTTAAAACTTAAAAGTACAGCATGACAACAAGAGACCTGCCAAACTGGATGGGAGAAAGGCCGTACGACACCAACCTCACACAACCAAGGGAGGCTGAGACAGGGAGAAACAGTCTGGCCCAGGGAAGGGCACCAATCCCAATCAGTTTTCCAGTATCAAGCAGCCAGCCCGGGGAATATACAAACAAGGAACACCACACAGACTGCAGCAAGTTCTATTTAGAGATATATGTGTGTATACATGTGCATATAACAACAATTAATGAACAAAGAGACCATGAATATGAAAGAAACCCAGAAGGGTATGTGAGAGGGTTTGGAGAGAGGAAAGGTAAAGGAAAAATGAAGTAATTGCAATCTCAAAAATTAAAAACAAAAACAAAAACCACAAGTCTTAAAAGTTCAGACTTTGTTGGCTTCTAGTGGTTGGTTTGGGTTTCTGCCCTGTGTGGCGGAGGGATATGTGGACCCTGGTGTAATCACAATCAGAGAAGTTGCTTTCAGAGCCACAGAACATGTGATTATGGACAGCTGAATAACCCCCTAAGATACAGAAAGGGACTATCCTTGACACAGTCTGTCAAAAGCAGAGTGGGAAGCCTTTAGTGTTCAACAGCTTACGAGAGCACACATGAGCCATACAGAAATCACCAGTCTCTCTGGAGATCCTAGTGACCCAATGTCTTTGGTCCTAGGGTCCCATCCTCAGGTTGCTAGCCTCTACACCCTAGAACGGAAAACTTCCCCTTGTCCATTTAATCTTCTACCCCAGCTTAGGACAGTGTCTTGGAATAGAAGACTCCAAAATCATGCTTAAAAAAGTCGTTTCAGGGTTTAGTGAACTGGGTGCTTTGCTTGCTTCAGTGACTCTGAGCCGAGAAATCAGTGACCTGACCCGCTTAACCTGGGAGAAGCTTGGGGAAGCACTACCTGGACAGCAGAGAGTCAGCATAGGAAGGACCTGTCATGGGAGGGGAAAACCACGTGGTTTAGAGCAGTGGGCTGTGGCAAAGATTACTACAGAAGGGTTTGTTTCTGGTTTGTTTCTCCATGTTAACCAACAGACTGAGGGAGCCCTTGAGCAAGCCGGATCCCTGGAGTGCATCTGCTCATTATTGGCATGGTCAGGGATGAATGGATGGATGGATGGATGGACGGACGGACGGACGAACGGACAGACAGACAGATAGACAAGTAGAGAGAAATGATAGGTAGATAGATAGATAGATAGATAGATAGATAGATAGATAGATGATAGAAGGATAGATAGGGAGAGAGAGAAGGAGGGAGGGAGGGAGGGAGACAAGAGAAAAAGATAGATGATAGTTGCACAGACAGATGCTTTCATGATGTCTTCTTCTGTGACCCTGCTTAGATTTGCCATTTATACCCAACACTGACCTTGTAGGCAGAGGTTTACAACCCAGTGGATTGGACAGGGGTACTGGTTATGATTATGAGGCATAGGGCAGGGGGGCTAAGGAGGACAAATAATAGTCATGAAGACAGACAGTGCTGAGTTTCAGAAGGAAACTCTCCACCCCCAGAGTGTCTCAGTCACCCCCAGGTGTCATGGTCCTCAGCAGCAGCAGCAGCAGCAGCAGCAGCAGCAGCAGCAGCAGCAGCAGCAGCAGCAGCAGCAGCAGCAGCAGCAAGAACAGGCCTATGCACTCAGAGCTGTCAGACAGCAAAAGGCCCACAGTGTTCCCAACTCAGGAGCACAAATGGGAACCCATTTGACTCTCTTGTGGCTGCTGCTGAATACAACCTCTCCCACAGTGTCCTCAAACCTCCAGAAGTTTTCATTAAAACAAAGGAAATGTCAGTCGGGAAAGCTCCGGAATATAATTAGGGCCCACCAAATCTAAAGTAATTCAGAGGGGAAAAAAATAGACAGTAATGAAAGGGATGCTCTCTGGTCCTTACTGAATCTCTTCTGTACGGCTGACACAAAAATCAATTTCAACAGGCTTTAGCCGAATCTGAGCAGGAACCAGGGCGACAGATGAAATTTAGTGAGCAATTTACTGGAGTCATAATGATTCCTGAGCAAGGGGGAAAGGTCTGTAGTGAGGGCTCTTACTCAGATGTCTCCTCTGTTAGAGCACGTGCGCATCATTACATACCATCTATACTATCTATGGGGGACGGCCCTTAAAGGTGCCTATGTTTTATCCTAATAAATGACTGTGCACTAGACAGTACCTCAGACACTTTAAAATGGTGGTTTTCAGCAAAGCAATTTTGCCTCCTGGGGACATGTGACAGTGTCTAGACTTCTGATTGCTAGGACTATCTGTAAGTGCTGGCATCTTGTGAGTAGGGGCAAGGTACACTGCCAAGCATCTCACATTTAAAAGATATTCCTCTTTGAGCCCTCAAATGTCTGTGGAACCAAGGGATGAATCTGGTCCTTAGAGTTGGACATTTAATAGATGCCCAGTGCATAGTGAGGTCCATGCAAAACCTCCAGTTACAAAGATGACTAGATAAGACCTTACCTGGGGATCTATGGGCACGGAAAAGGACAGACAAACAGGTGACACTGTTCTCTCTTTGCCTAGTAGCACCTCACAAATGATTTTAAAATGTGTTTTACTGTTTGTATTACAATTTTTGTACCAGTTTATATCATATGTTGAGTATATTCCCTGTACCCTCCCTTTTCTTAGTCCTCCTCACTCCCATCAAAATTCCAAAGATGATCTTCACAAAAAGAGAAAAATTAATTATGGAAGAACAAAAGAGCTTATACTGCTAACGCGGCCAGTCCTAAGCAGAAAGCATGACGCTGGCATCATTCCTGATTTCAAGTTATATTACAGAGCTATAGTAACAAAAACAGCATGGCACCGGGAGCAAAGTCAGACACACAGAGCAATGGGCTAGAAGACACTACTTTTTGAAATGAGGTCAGTGCTTCTCAACCAAACGTCTGTGGTCTGTAGGACACAGGTAATATTAATTTTCAATGATGTGGCCTCTGGGACCAATGTCTTCTGACTTTTGTGGGTAACAGTCTTCTTAACAAGGTCTTCACTGTCTTCTTTAAAACATAGATAATGTAGTATGAGGACTAGACAGGCTTGTGCTGCTTGGACACAGTAAGACAACTAATGATTAGGATATTAATTTTGGAAAGTGTTTTCCTGTGTGTTAGCTAGTTTTATGTCAACTTGACACAAGCTAGAGTCATCTGGAAAGAGGGGACCTCAACTGAGAAAGTGTCCCAGATTTGCCTATGGGTAAGACTGTGGGCAACTTTCTTGATTGATGATTGATGTGGGAGGGCTCAGCTCAGTGGGTATGGTGCTAACCCTTGCATGTTTCCAGAACAGGCATATGAGCTACATGCTTTCTAAGCATTGGCCTTCATACCATGCTCTGCATTAGGAGAGCAAAAAAAAAAAAAGAAAAGAAAAAAGAAAAAAAAAAGGTAGTGCAAAACTTGTGTTATGAATGAAAGGCACTCTTTCAGAGTGAGAGACCACAGCAATCTGATAGCAGGCACGCCTGTCCCTGGGTAGCTGGTCACTGGGAACAAGGTCTCAAGTACCTCATCGATGTGTGTTCCCTAGAAGACAGTAATTCTGGGAATAGGTTTGCCTGAAATCTTGGGGCATGGAACATAAGTGAAATATGAGGACACCTGATAAAGAGCAAGAGTTCCTTTTAGTAAGTAAGGCATGCCCAAGCTCTAGGCTGGCCTGAATGGGCAGACAGCTGACAAGGTAGTAAGTGTATTGATGGACAGCTAAATTTAGCTGCAATATGACTCCCCTGCTAGAAAGTTCCTTTCCAGGAGGGTGAGGTTTCCCTGACTCTAGTGAAATTCTTCTTTTGACCACATTTCCGTCCTACACTTCACTGACAAATCAGGGATAGTAAGAAATGGGGAGAGCATGCTGCTGACTCTCTGACCACCCCTTCTTTTCACATAGGCAGTCACAGTTCTGTAGTCAAAGCTTTGCAGGTCATAAAAGACAGAATGGTAGCTAAGAGAAAGGGATTGAGGGATAGGAGGTATTCATGGGTGATCTGGGAGGGTTTAGAATAACTTTTGGCTATAGGCCCCTTATAGGTAAAACAGATATAATTAGGTTACTAGTTTGCAGTAAAGATTAAATTACTATATATAGAGACAGTTGGTGGTGTGCCTGGGTAAGTGACAGGGATATCCCAGCTCTTTTGGTGTGTTATGGGAACTATTTATAACCTCTGTCCTGCTGTCCCCATCCTTACTACACTGAGAACCTGGTTCCCTCATCCTTCTTCTCGAATGTGCCAGAGGCCTTTGCTTCTCTTCCTGCTTGGGACTGCAGACTCTTCCCCTAGACATCACAGGGAACTGATCTGATCCCCCCCATTCTTACCAATATTTTCCCTTGTCTTACAGTCATCTTGTGCAGTATACACTATACCCACTTATTACCTATATAAGACATCTTTCATTCTCTAATGGATGTGTCAGGAGAGCAGGGATTTCTCTAGATTTTGATCATGGCTACATCTTCAACAGCCCATCCTATCAGCACCTGCACTGTGGCCACTCAACCACCCATGTGCTGTGGGAATAAATTCTCTAGAAACAAACCTCTCTCTCTCCCTCTCCCTTTCCCTCCCTCCTTCTCTCTCTCTCTCTCTCTCTCTCTCTCTCTCTCTCTCTCTCTCTCTCTCTCTCTCTTTCTCTCTCTCTTTCCCTCCCTCACAAACACACACCATCATCACCATCACCATCATTATTATCATCGAATCTCCTTTTGAAGGCAAAGCAACAGAAATAGAAGAAGCAAGGTCATCAGAGAGGAAGACAGAGGCTTTCAATTTGCCATTTGGATTGACTTTGCATCAAAGTAATGAATCAGGAAAGTGTCGCTCCCCTCTTTATTCTATTCACACCTCTGAAGCTTAAAGAACAAAATAAAGGCTTTTCATAATTAACATATATTTTCTATCTAGGACGATTCATTTCTGTAAATATATAATTATTTCATTTAAATGTTAGTAACATGGATATTGAAAAGTTATAGACTGCTGAAAAGTCAAAGAGCACAGAAGCAAAGGTAGCCACACTCCCAAATTACACTCCTCCTGGCAGCTGCTGACATTTAAGCCTTACAGGTAGCAATTAGGGATGAGACCACTTTTGGAGCCAGAGAGAACATTTGACAACCTTTCCCTTTCTTTTCCCTCAGAGGAAATGAGAGATAGTTTATTTTCAGTTGAACATGAGTGACCATAGCCCGGGAGAAGAGACTCGTGTTACCTGCAGTCATGGATCCTAATGTAGAAGCATTTCCACTAGCATTGCATAGTCAGAAAATGACAAAAATGTCATAAATCAATGCACTTGAAAATACAATGAGAGGTGAGTTACAGAGAGGGAGGAAAACTGCCGTAGGTGGCACTTCCTTCACAGGGTGTGAAGAGATGGAGCTAGCAAAGGCTTAAGGCCACACTCAGGTAGGTCACCCACATGCAAACACACAGAACCCTTTCCTCGCAGCCTTCCCCCTCTGCTTGCAATTCAGGCGCTGAAGAGGGAGACAGAAGAACAAGGTGCGCTGACCACCAGCCTAGCAGAGTTGATGAGCTCCAGGTTCCAGTGAGGGACTCTATCTCAAAAAAGTCAGGGTAGACAGTTCCTAAGGAGGTTTGTGGCCTCCAAACACATGTACACACACAAAAGCACCTAACACACAGGTACATATTCATACTTCACACGTAGTAGAGAAGAAAACCAATTCTCATTTAAGTAACAGAACAGAACTACTGGCCTTTAAGTAAAAATTGGATCAGTTGTCATTCCCAATCTCCTAAACAAAATACTTTATCCAAACAACAACAACAACAACAACAACAACAACAACAATAACAACAACAACAAAAGCTGTATTAGATGCCACAAATGGGATTGAAACGTAATGCGCATATATATATATATATATATATATATAATAAAATGCTTAGCAACTGATACATGACACTTTTAAAGGCTGGAGTATTCTTTCCAAAAAAACAGAATATTACTAAGTTTACAATTTTAAAAGCTTTCTCTGAGGAGAAAATAATTCAGAAAACAAATTGGGAAGGTATGAGAAACCCTTAGCAGATAAATAGACAGGAGCCCAAGGAATGAGGAAACATACATTCCTTTCAGAATTTTGATCTCTTCAATATTCCAATAAAGCTCTAGGCAAGTCCTTTTAACTTTCATAAAGAAGGGAAGCAGAAATGCGTGTTATGCCCTTTCCCCTTACAAGCTTCAAGTACAAAGGAAGACCAGGTCAAGCGAGTTTCTGTGGCCCACGTCACTGAGTGAATGCTTTATTTTTGTCCATAATGAATTCCATGTAGTTGTCTAAGCTTGACCGTCTCTTACCTGGAAGGACTTCACGACATATTGCAGATACCAGAGTGCCGGCAATAGACTGAACCCCTGTCTTAAAATAAGAAGTAATGAAAGAGGGCTGGGGATGTGGCTTAAGGGTAGATTGTTTGTGCAGCATGTGCAGGGCCCTGGAATCCATCTGTTATATGGGGGGTGGAGGAGGAGGAAGAGAAAAAATGGCATGTGTTTCATCTTAAAAAGAACTATTATTGCCCTGTATTAATTAGTAAACTCTACCTAATAGACTGTACATTTTCTAAAACAACAATAGCAAAAAAAAAAATCAACTGAATCATAGCAGGGTGGCAATGCTGGCTGTCATAGGACTTTACGTACTTTGAACAAAAATCATATTATTATGATGTGATTTATAAAGTGAGCGAGGAAGATACTTGAAAAGGCTTGTTTAAACTTTGCAACTATTGAATACTTTGCATTTAATTGTGTAGATAATAATTTGTAAATAATTTCTCCCCATGCTGCTAATACTTGCAGATATTCATAAGAAATAGAGTCTTTGGAAAAGCTAACTGGAATCGAAGGGTCTCTCCTTGGGTCTTGTACTTGCATTGTACCCAAAAGTGCATCCTGGGCAGGGACTGGAGCTCAATAAAAGATTTTAGACTCTATAACACTACACTTTCACAGTAATGTAATTAGCACAAACACCACAGCCTACATGGAAACAGGAGAATGTAGGGGAGAGAGGTCCGTGAAGCTGAGTTGAAATGATTGCTGGTGAAACCTGGGGCTTAGGCTGAGTAAGAACACGCAACAGGCATCAAATCTGTGAATGTTGCTGGAATCGCTGGCCCCACTCACGTAAAAATAAAAGGTAGAACAGGTTTAAAACAGAATTTCAAAAATTTAATATTCTTACGTAAATTTCTGATGAGTGGTTTGGTAAAGCTTCAAAATCATCAAGGGAGTTTGGGAAATTTTTTAAAAGATAATTTTGCAACAATTAAATTCAACCCTCAATGTTGTGGTGTTCAGTACCACCCTGGTCTAGAGTGTAAGACAGATAAGAAAGAGATTTAAACGCCTGTGTGTTGATTCTTTTTTTTTTTTTTTTTTTTTATCTTGAGTATTTCTTATATACATTTCAAGTGTTATTCCCTTTCCCGGTTTCCGGACAGACATCACCCTCCCCCCTCCCCTTCCTTGTGGGTGTTCCCCTCCCAAACCTCCCCCCATTGCCACCCTCCCCTCATAGTCTAGTTCACTGGGGGTTCAGTCTTAGCAGGACCCAGGGCTTCCCCTTCCACTGGTGCTCTTACTAGGATATTCATTGCTATCTATGGGGACAGAGTCCAGGGTCAGTCCATGTATAGTCTTTAGGTAGTGGCTTAGTCCCTGGAAGCTCTGGTTGCTTGACATTGTTGTACTTTTGGGGTCTCGAGCACCTTCAAGCTCTTCCAGTTCTTTCTCTGATTCCTTCAACGGGGGACCTATTCTCAGTTCAGTGGTTTGCTGCTGGCATTCGCCTCTGTATTTGCTGTATTCTGGCTGTGTCTCTCAGGAGCGATCTACATCCGGCTCCTGTCAGTCTGCACTTCTTTGCTTCATCCATCTTGTCTAATTGGGTGGCTGTATATGTATGGGCCACCTGTGGGGCAGGCTCTGAATGGGTGTTCCTTCAGTCTCTGTTTTAATCTTTGCCTCTCCCTTCCCTGCCAAGGGTATTCTTTTTCCTCATTTAAAGAAGGAGTGAAGCATTCACATTTTGATCATCCGTCTTGAGTTTCCTTTGTTCTAGGGATCTAGGGTAATTCAAGCATTTGGACTAATAGCCACTTATCAATGAGTGCATACCATGTATGTCTTTCTGTGAGTGGGTTAGCTCACTCAGGATGATATTTTCCAGTTCCAACCATTTGCCTACGAATTTCATAAACTCGTTGTTTTTGATAGCTGAGTAATATTCCATTGTGTAGATGTACCACATTTTCTGTATCCATTCCTCTGTTGAAGGGCATCTGGGTTCTTTCCAGTTTCTGGCTATTATAAATAAGGCTGCGATGAACATAGTGGAGCACGTGTCTCTTTTATATGTTGAGGCATCTTTTGGGTATATGCCCAAGAGAGGTATGGCTGGATCCTCAGGCAGTTCAATGTCCAATTTTCTGAGGAAACTCCAGACTGATTTCCAGAATGGTTTTACCAGTCTGCAATCCCACCAACAATGGAGGAGTGTTCCTCTTTCTCCACATCCTCGCTAGCATCTGCTGTCACCTGAGTTTTTGATCTTAGCCATTCTCACTGGTGTGAGGTGAAATCTCAGGGTTGTTTTGATTTGCATTTCCCTTATGACTAAAGATGTTGAACATTTCTTTAGGTGTTTCTCAGCCATTCGGCATTCCTCAGCTGTGAATTCTTTGTTCAGCTCTGAACCCCATTTTTTAATAGGGTTATTTGTTTCCCTGCGGTCTAACTTCCTGAGTTCTTTGTATATTTTGGATATAAGGCCTCTATCTGTTATAGGATTGGTAAAGATCTTTTCCCAATCTGTTGGTTGCCGTTTTGTCCTAACCACAGTGTCCTTTGCCTTACAGAAGCTTTGCAGTTTTATGAGATCCCATTTGTCGATTCTTGATCTTAGAGCATAAGCCATTGGTGTTTTGTTCAGGAAATTTTTTCCAGTGCCCATGTGTTCCAGATGCTTCCCTAGTTTTTCTTCTATTAGTTTGAGTGTGTCTGGTTTGATGTGGAGGTCCTTGATCCACTTGGACTTAAGCTTTGTACAGGGTGATAAGCATGGATCGATGTGCATTCTTCTACATGTTGCCCTCCAGTTGAACCAGCACCATTTGCTGAAAATGCTATCTTTTTTCCATTGGATGGTTTTGGCTCCTTTGTCAAAAATCAAGTGACCATAGGTGTGTGGGTTCATTTCTGGGTCTTCAATTCTATTCCATTGGTCTATCTGTCTGTCTCTGTACCAATACCATGCAGTTTTTATCACTATTGCTCTGTAATACTGCTTGAGTTCAGGGATAGTGATTCCCCCTGAAGTCCTCTTATTGTTGAGGATAGCTTTAGCTATCCTGGGTTTTTTGTTATTCCAGATGAATTTGCAAATTGTTCTGTCTAACTCTTTGAAGAATTGGATTGGTATTTTGATGGGGATTGCATTGAATCTGTAGATTGCTTTTGGTAAAATGGCCATTTTTACTATATTAATCCTGCCAATCCATGAGCATGGGAGATCTTTCCATCTTCTGAGGTCTTCTTCAATTTCTTTCCTCAGTGTCTTGAAGTTCTTATTGTACAGATCTTTTACTTGCTTGGTTAAAGTCACACCGAGGTACTTTATATTATTTGGGTCTATTATGAAGGGTGTCGTTTCCCTAATTTCTTTCTCGGCTTGTTTCTCTTTTGTATAGAGGAAGGCAACTGATTTATTTGAGTTAATTTTATACCCAGCCACTTTGCTGAAGTTGTTTATCAGCTTTAGTAGTTCTCTGGTGGAACTTTTGGGATCACTTAAATATACTATCATGTCGTCTGCAAATAGTGATATTTTGACCTCTTCTTTTCCGATCTGTATCCCCTTGATCTCCTTTTGTTGTCTGATTGCTCTGGCTAGAACTTCAAGAACTATATTGAATAAGTAGGGAGAGAGTGGGCAGCCTTGTCTAGTCCCTGATTTTAGTGGGATTGCTTCAAGTTTCTCTCCATTTAGTTTAATGTTAGCAACTGGTTTGCTGTATATGGCTTTTACTATGTTTAGGTATGGGCCTTGAATACCTATTCTTTCCAGGACTTTTATCATGAAGGGGTGTTGAATTTTGTCAAATGCTTTCTCAGCATCTAATGAAATGATCATTAGGCCCAGAACTGCCTTCCCCTTGGTCACCTGCTCCTCCCTTCGGCACGCACTCACTAATTAATAAACTCCCACGCAAGTGCGAGCATGAGTAATGGAGAGTTCTTGCCTCCGTGGGAATTAAAGTCCAGGTTCTCATTCCCCATAGGTTTTAAGTACCATGAATATTATACGTGGCGGTGATGTCTTGGCAGAAATGGGAAGGAAGGAAAGAGCTCTGGATGTGGAGAGGAGACAGACAGAGGCAGGCATCTGTCTGTACAGAGAAGAACTGAAAGTGCAGAAGGCAAAGATGAAGGAAACATGAACTGTGCACATTCAGGTAGAGTGAGGGCAACTGTGGGGAGAGAGAAGACAAGGGGGAGAGAGAGAGGAGTCGAGGGAGAGGAAAGGAAGGGAGGGAGGGAGGAAGGCAGGAAGGAAGGGAGGGAGGGAGGGAAGAAGGGAGGGAAGGAGGGAGGAAAGAACAAATATATCAGAAGAGAGGTGGACAAAACCAGGATAGTCTCTTCTGCCACATCCTCTGAGTTGAACTTGCCAAGACCAATCTCACACTGAACTCCCCAAGTCCAACAAACATGGTAGTCTATGAGGTTACCATGGAAACAAAGATGGCTCACTAACCATAATAAGTGAGATGCCACTGAAGACTTGAGTAGTAAGAAAATAGATAAATAAATAGCATGCCCCTATATGCCTTCTTCAAAACGAGATGGATTCTAATTACTGCAGAAAAACAGGAGGCTGGGGGTAATGAGCTGGACAGTGACCACAGATGAACCTGAAATTGATTAATAGCTGACACATACCACACGGGCACTGCTTTAAGTACTCCATATACACTAACCAACCCACCACAGAGGTAGCTTGGTGTTGTTGGTGTCCTTGTTCTACAGTCGGGGACATAGGTACACAGACCTTAACTGGCTGGTCTAAATTTTGCTGAATGGACTCTCACTAATGCTCATTTGTCTTACTCAAGTTTCCGTACTGTTTCATGCAGAAACAGTACCGTAGTCAGGGGCTTTTCTCTGACTGAAAACGCTTCAGGGGTTCATACCTAGCATTAATCTTTCTACTACTAGCTTCTCCATCAAAATCTTAGGTTTATAGCTGTGACTCACCACAAGCGAGTTTTAGGATACGGATTTGCAAGTTGAGAACACAATGTTATGTTGGACAATGTCCCAGAGTTCTAGAGCCTTGGAACTGGACTGACCAACTCAGATGGGGGAAATGATATAATACAGGTCTTTTTATTTATCTCCAAGTGATTAGAAAGACCAGCTCTTAGAAAGGCGAGGAAGAATGTAGAAGCCCCTGGGTAAGGCACTGGCCAATAGACTAGAGAAGGGTTTGAGTCTGTGTAAGGCCATGAGATCAACACATGCATAGAGAGCCGAGGGGAGTAAGGTTGGAGAAGCAAATTCGAGGGCTTCCAGACTCTCAGAGCTTCAGTGAACTGTCCCCACAAGCTCACAGAATTTGAACATCTGCTTTCTAGCTGGTACCACTGCTCAGGGAAGTTATGGAACCTTTAGAAGATGGAGTCTTGCTGATGTGGGTGTCGGTGTGAGCGGGTCTTGAGGCTTTATATCTTCTCTCCACTTCCTGTCTATTTTCTGCTTCCTGACTGCTGATACTCCTTTATCACCTGCCTCACTCCTTGTCACCATGCCTTTCTTAACACAACAGGTCATTTTCTCATAGGAACAAGCAAAGTTGCTAACACAGACTAAGGAGTGCATATTGAGTGCTTAAGATAGGAGTCTGGCTCAGTTGGGATCTCAGAAAGATCTACCAGTCACCACCATCTTTACCCTTCGCTACCCCTGTGCTCGTTACCACCAAGTCTGGGACTGGGAATGTAGTTCTTCATCCTTCATTGAGATCTGAACCATTAAAAAAAAGTCATAGTCTGAAAGAAGCCACCAGAGAGTGATGGTAAGAGATGCCAGGAAGAAGAGTGCATTCCCAACCATAGCGGGGAAAGCCTCGTGTCAAGATTGGATGGAAGAAAAGACTATGGCAGGCAAGGAAAAAGCTTACAAAGAGCATTGCACACTTCTGTCCTTGTGGACAGCATCCAACGGTGGCACTTTGGAAAAAAGTTTCCGTCCCTGTGCACAGTACAGTGAAAGCAGGGACAGAAGAGAGAGAGCTTTCCAGCTAAGTGTTTAAGAGAACAGGAGAGGCAGCTGCACAGGTAACGGCAGGTGCATGCTTAGTGCTGAGTTAGACCTATGCAGCTAAAATGCAGAAAAAGTCACACGCCTGGATTGTGCTTAGGTAAAGAGTCTGCGAAGAAGATGATCTGGAAGAATAAAGGACGAGTCAGACAGTGCATGATGGCTAAGACTGATTAAAGAATCAGGAGGCCTAAAGCTGGAAAGACAAGTTATTAAAGTTTCATGAGGACCGAGAGATTGACAAAAAGAGGCCAGAGGGCTTATTGAACACCAAAGAGCAGGTGTGCACGGTACAGAACATAAACAGAGGCATCAAAGGCGTTGTTCTCAGACTCATTCAGACTCAGAGCAGAGAGGACCCCTGCCTTGCTATGTCCAGAGAGTAGAATGTCCTTCCAGGTAAGACTCATGCAGGGAAACTTCAATAGTGATCACTCCATAAACAAGCCAAAATCAGGAGGCCTCCTCAGTACCACAGCTAGTTCCCTGCAAAGCCAAGGTTCGGATGCAGGCAGTAGCTGCCAGATCCTGTAATCTTTTGATAGTAAATCGCTTCATTTAGTATCTTTTCATTTCAGTCTTCAAATACAAAATAATAAAATGGGGATTTTGCTCTCAGTCTAGGACAACATTACAAATGAGAGAACACGGTAGAGCTGACTTATACTGTGGGAGGAAGTGACAGTTTTATTTTCAGTGTCTGGTTATTACCTCAAGTTCGGAAGCACATAAAATTCTGTTAAAGATGTATCTTTGTGCTTCCTTGTCACATCTGCAGTAAAGGCAGCAGTCTAGCCAGCCACACAGCAAAAATAGTGAAAACTCATTGTACTGCATGAAACATAAGTCCAGCCCCGAGAGACATGGCTACCATTATTTCTTAGGACTAAGTCCTACTACTTTTCAAGTCCAAGGCATCGCTGGAGTGATTTAGGAAGACAAAGCTGTGCTGGGCCACATATTTTCCAGGCAGGTACTTTTCAGCATGCAAATGAGTGTGAGATTCCTTTGGTGGTAAATGGAGCTGTCATTTTTCTTTGATTAAGAATCATTGAGGCCCTCCACTGCCTTTACTAAAGGAGACAGGGCACCTGCTGCTGATCTAGAGGGCGAAGGAGGTGGAGCTGCAGAGAGAACATGCCAGTCTGGGACCTCCTTTGCGGTTGCTTACTGCTCGGCCAGTCTTGGGTGACCTTAGGTTAGCACAGGTTCAAAGATCCATTCAGGAGGAATAAAGGTACTGCGCCAGAAGCTAAATTCCATCTGGAATAATTCATTACAACAGCGGCAGCAGCAGCAGCAGCAGCAGCAGCAGCAGCAGCAGCAGCAGCAGCAGCAGCAGCAATGAGGCAGAAGATGCTAAAAACAGTTGCTGGCTGCTCTTCCAGAGGCCTAACATTCCATCGCAGCACATGCACTGTAACTCGCAATGGTCAATAACTCCAATCCCTAGGGACCTGAAACCCTCTTATGGCCTCCATGGGCACCAGGAATGCCCATGGTACAGAGAGAAATATGTGCGCAAAAGACCCATAAACATAAATTTTAAAAATTAAAACAGTCAAATGTACTAAGATAGTAGCTAGTATCACCCTTTATCATACAATGTTCGTGTGAAAGAATATTCTCCATGCATTCTCAGAGACAAATTCTCCACAGGTAGCTAATTCCACTTGCTTGAGGCAGAAAGGGTCTTCACGTGCTGTCTGGGACCCATCTTACATACTGAGCCCACCATGCTCCTGGTCTCCCGTCAGCCTGGGAAGAGCTTACTATAACTGAATCTGCACTCACCAAGCTAAGATGTATATAGATCACTACTTAGCTGCGTGTGAAGGAGGAACCATGCTCACCCCATACCACATATGAAGAAAGTGGGGTGCAGTCATAAAATCTCAGTTAGAAAGGCAAGACTCTCAGCCACGCCCAGGTGCCTTTGCTTCTGTTGCTACTGACCTACTTCCCACTCTGTAGATCCCATGGCTAGGCTCAGGAAGAGCTGTCTATACTTGTCTAGCCTACCCTCTTGTTCTTCACCCCGGCCTGCATAGAAGCCTGCTATGGCACTCACTCAGATAGGCCTGGAGACTCCAAATGGGTCTGTTCACCTGAGACACTGGGGCTAGTAATTGCAATATATAACCCATGTGTGTCCTTTGGCCTGTGAGGCACATGAGGCAGTGTGCAGCTACAGATGGCTACAGCAGGTGCCCAATGCAATATTATGAAATGACACACCTTATGAGATTTTTTTTTGATAACTCAAGTGTATGGATCTTGAGTGTCAATTTTGTAGATGACAGTATAGCCTTGGTTTCCCAAAGTTAGGCATAGGCAGTCCTAGAAATCAGAGTTCTTGTCTCAAAAAGTAAGGTGGATGGAGCCTGAGGTTGTTCTCTGTTCATTTGTGTAGGTGTACACGTGTGTGGGTATGCGTGCGCACACACACACCTCTGAGTTTTATATATAAGTTATATGATACTTAATAAAATGGTACATTCAGTTATACTTAACAAAAGCACTAGGACTGTACTCAAAGTGGATTGTATCTCTAGGCACTAATGTCATTGATGCTTAAGTCATTTTGAAATTGCTATCACTACATTCCTCTGAATATTGAAAATAAATTATGGCCTGTTCTTGATGTTTTGCATTTATGTCATTTTAAACTAGTACAGAAAAGAAAGACGGGATCAAACTGGAAATATCTATTGAGGTATATATATACACATATATACATATATATTAGTGTATATTATATATAATAATATAGTATGCTAACATATATATACATATGTGTGCACATATACATATAATATATGAGACTAAAAATCAATTGTGGTTTGCGCATTTTGTCACCCAAAGAACACAGAATCCAGTTTGGAAGGCATTGCAACACTTAATAATTTGTTCTTTAAAAAATGATGTGTATGCAGGCACTCAGAGAGGCCAGAAGAGGGCATTAGATCCCCTGGTGCTGGAGTTACAGGTGGGCAGGAGGTGCCAGATGTGAGTGCTGGGAACCACAACATCATCTGCTTTTCAGCACGTACTCTTAAGAGCTCCACAGGGTTTTAAAATCAGTTCTGTAAAACCTCCCACTTACCTCACATTTTTAAAGTAGATGTAGTTATCTGCCAAAATGGGCTAGGGGCACAGGAAGGAAAGTCTTGCTTTCTCTCATCCAGTCACTGTTACCCTCTTCAAAGCTTCTTTAGGACACCTCCGGGCACTCCTCATCCTAACTGTTGGGCAGCTTAGGGTTGGGCATATAGTAGGTACTGAGCAAATGACTGACTAGGACTCAAAACTTCCTTTTATTTAAGCACGAGAATTAGGAGCCACAGGGATCAGATGTCAAGGCAAGTGTGGTTAAAAACAGGGTTGAGGGAGGCCAAGTGAAGAAGGGGGTTGAAATAAAGTACCAAGGGAACCGCATCTGGACACAGCCCTACCTGAGCATGGAGGAAACCTTTTCTTTCAGCATTGAGAAGTCAATTTCCAGAGAAATTGGGGTCCGTACACTAATAAATCAGGACCCCAACTCTGTACTGTTCTCCCCATTCAGAAGGAAATACACTGAATAAGTATTACCCCACCAGCATGAATGATGCTTTCCACATTCCCAATAGCAACTTATCAGGGAGAGGGACGCTTGCATAGTTCCATATGCTTATGATGGGGAAAAATCCCATCTGAACTTTGTAGGAAGCAAACCTAGAAAGCAGGGATGGGCTGGGTTGAGTCCTTTTGACAGCATCTGAATTCTAAGGAGTATGAACTCCGGCTAGGATTTGACCAAGTAAGAAAGAAAAGAAGTGGGAAATTTAAAGAACGTTGGGTGGAGGTGGCATCTTATGTTTACCGTCCATGATTTTATCTGATCTACTGAGTTTAGTGGTGAAATTGGAGTCTGCGGGACTAGGGCACCATGACCTTGAGCAGCCCCTCTCCCAGGTCTGGTGAACCCAAGAAGGTCTTGGATCGTAATTACCTCACTCAGCAACTTATTTCCACTTTTAGGTTTGGTCTCTGCTAAATATAGCCTAGTCAAACATGCATGGAGACCCCAGGTCATTCCTTGGTCACATCAGTCTGTGCTTTGTATTCTGGATCCCAGAACTAAGCCACGCCAGTCCATAACTATAAAATCCCAGCACTCAGAATGCTACGGCCCAAGGACAATGAGTTTGAGGCCAGCCTGGGCTACACTATAAGACGTAGTCTTAAAAAGAAGGAAAAGGAAGGGAGGAAGAGATTAGGGAGGGAGGGCAGGAGGGAGAAAGGGAGGATAGGTTAAACTCCTTTCCCATAGACCTAATTTTAATAATAGAAAAAAATTAGAAGATATCTCTTAGAAATTCTCTCAAATATAACAGCTAAGAACTTCCAGCTGTCTGTAAGGCAAAGGACACTGTGGTTAGGACAAAACGGCAACCAACAGATTGGGAAAAGATCTTTACCAATCCTACAACAGATAGAGGCCTTATATCCAAAATATACAAAGAACTCAAGAAGTTAGACCACAGGGAGACAAATAACCCTATTAAAAATGGGGTTCAGAGCTAAACAAAGAATTCACAGCTGAGGAATGCCGAATGGCTGAGAAACACCTAAAGAAATGTTCAACATCTTTAGTCATAAGGGAAATGCAAATCAAAACAACCCTGAGATTTCACCTCACACCAGTGAGAATGGCTAAGATCAAAAACTCAGGGGACAGCAAATGCTGGCAAGGATGTGGAGAAAGAGGAACACTCCTCCATTGTGGTGGGATCGCAGACTGGTACAACCATTCTGGAAATCAGTCTGGAGGTTCCTCAGAAAATTGGACATTGAACTGCCTGAGGATCCAGCTATACCTCTCTTGGGCATATACCCAAAAGATGCCCCTACATATAAAAAAGACACGTGCTCCACTATGTTCATAGCAGCCTTATTTATAATAGCCAGAAGCTGGAAAGAACCCAGATGCCCTTCAACAGAGGAATGGATACAGAAAATGTGGTACATCTACACAATGGAATATTACTCAGCTATCAAAAACAATGACTTTATGAAATTCGTAGGCAAATGGTTAGAACTGGAAAATATCATCCTGAGTGAGGTAACCCAATCACAGAGAAACACACGTGGTATGCACTCATTGATAAGTGGTTATTAGCCCAAATGCTTGAATTACCCTAGATGCCTAGAACAAATGAAACTCAAGATGGATGATCAAAATGTGAATGCTTCACTCCTTCTTTAAAAGGGGAACAAGAATACCCTTGGCAGGGAATAGAGAGGCAAAGATTAAAACAGACACAGAAGGAACACCCATTCAGAGCCTGCCCCACATGTGGCCCATACATATACAGCCATCCAATTAGACAAGATGGATGAAGCAAAGAAGTGCAGGCCAACAGGAGCCGGATGTAGATCTCTCCTGAGAGACACAGCCAGAATACAGCAAATTCATAGGCAAATGTCAGCAGCAAACCACTAATCTGAGAACAGGACCCCGTTGAAGGAATCAGAGAAAGAACTGGAAGAGCTTGAAGGGGCTCGAGACCCCATATGAACAACAATGCCAAGCAACCAGAGCTTCCAGGGACTAAGCCACTACCTAAAGACTATACATGGACTGACCCTGGACTCTGACCTCATAGTTAGCATTGAATATCCTAGAAAGATCATCAGTGTAAGGGGAAGCCCTGGGTCCTGCTAAGACTGAACATGATTGTTGGGGGGAGGGCGGCAATGGGGGGAGGATGGGGAGGGGAACACCCATAAAGAAGGGAGGGGGAGGGATTAGGGGGATGTTGGCCCATAAACTGGGAAAGGGAATAACACTTGAAATGTAAATAAGAAATACTCAAGTTAAAAAAATAAAATAAAATAAAAGTTTTAAAAAGTTTTAGTGATCATAACAAAAAAAAAAAAAAAAAAAAAAAAACTTCCAGCTGGCTGGACTGTCAAGATCCTAAGGTAAATCTCAATAAACAAATTTGTATTTTTTTTCAAATTATCCTCCTCAAAGGGGACCCTGATCAACTAAATCCAGTTACTCATTTCCTTAAAGAAGCAAATACACAAAACAAAGTTGAAAATGGCATCTTAAATTTTGAACAGTATCAAGGGCGATTTTAGTCACTAGTATTTCCAAAGAACTCTATAGGGCCGAGGCTGTAACTAGGCGGCCTTCTATCCTTACACAGAAATAAAAAGAATAACAAGTGCTTTCTCGTGATCTGTCTCTAGACAATGCTCAGAAGAAAAGTAACTTGTATTCTTTTTTATATTTCATTTTTTAAAAGATATCTCCCTTTTAACAGCAGTCAGTGCAGCGCCACACAATGGTTAAGGTCCTGAGACAGAGAGATGGAGTTGTCAATCCTGAATGGGAACTCTTTACCGATGCCCTCTTCCATTAGGGCTCAGGGGACATCAAAGAGGAGGAGGCAAAGTGAACATAAGAGTCAGAGCCTGCAGATTCAAAGGGATGCTGGGAGATGCTATCTTCTGAACAGGACATGGCTGCCAAACTCAGGAACTCATAGCAGCTGTGGCTACCTACACAATGGTTCTCCAATACCACTGTATCCCACTCCTCACTGAGAGGCTACCTGCAGGCAGCTGACAACTGGGAGAAGGAGAGAGATCTTCATTTTTTGTTTAACAGTGTTCCCACTGGTAGGCTTGCCATGCTCCAATGGATGCTCCACACCCATGCAATGTAATAACTGGAATTCCTTTTTCAAGGTGAAATTGGGTAGGGGTATTATGGGGGCATAAAGGTATGTAGAAGGATAAATGGGGAATAGAAAAGGTCATATTGTATACAGGTATGAAATTCTGAAAAATAAAAAAAAGTTTTTAAAAAGTGATATGCAGAACATGGGATCTGTGCCTTCAGCGTGTTCAAATAAGCAAGGCAGCCGCAATATGTTTGCTGTGTGGAATATGGGCATGGCTTTGGGGTGGTGTTCTGAGAAGGAAAATAAATGAGGATTTAGAATGCAGATGAATCACACAGTGTTTCCAAAGACTCAGAGACCGCTGCTCAGCCCTAAACAGGACATGGCAAAGCCACTTTTAATGTATCTGAAAACAACTTACTGTCTCGAGCAGACCTTGCTTCAGCCCAACCTCCCAAAGCCATTTACAACCACACCTTATGGTGATGTTTATGGCTGTGCTGCTGCTGCAGTGTGTTCTACCAATGCCAATTCAATGTCGAAAGAGAAGGAGTGTCATTCTCAGAAGAAACCCCTAGTCACAAACCTCATGTGGGCAGAGAAAATATTAATCACCATTTTTAACGGGAAAATCGCAGGTTCACATAAAGCAAGAACAGTTCTAAGGATCATGATTTCCTACGTCTCCCAAGGAAATGGTTGTCTAAACTAATTTTATGGAGTTCAGCTCCAGCTAAGATTGTTTCAGCATCTCATGGTTAATTGTTCTGAAAACGGCCTGTTTCGCAGACACAGGGTTGCACCTTTTAGCTATTTTTTCCAGTTACAACCCAGACATCACCTGCTCCACAGACTTTAAAACATCTTGCAGCGACAAATTTCCAAAAAGGAAAAGGTCTTGCTAGGTAGCCGGTCAAGTGTCTACCCACCATAACGCTGCTTCAAAGGAGCTGAGACTAAACATGGTGTGGTCTAATGAGTTACTAGCGAGCAGGACGTCAAGCCCAAGTGTCAATGTCCTGGCAAAAGAACATCTCATATCATAGGCTTGAAACTGGAATATGTATTGTATGAATGTATGTATGTATGTAGTATATATGTGTGGATGGGGTATTATGCATGTGTGTGCACACATGTGAATGCATGTATAGGTCAGAGGCCAATGCTGTGTTTCTCCTCAATTGTTCTCCTACCTCATTTTTAAAAAAAAATTTATTTATTTTTACTCTATGTACGTTGGAGTTTTTGCCCGCATGTATGTCTGTGTGAGGGTGTCAGATCTTGGAATTTCAGACAGTTGTGGGATGCCATGTGAATGCTGGGATTTGAACCTAGGTCCTCTGGAAGAATAATCAGTGCTTTTAACCTCTGGGCCACCTCTCCAGTGGCCATCTTATTTTTGGACACTGAACATGGAATTCACCGCCTCAGCCAGGCTGGCTGACCAGAGAGCTCCAGGGATCTATCTTTCTCGGTTTCTTCACTACCTGAATCCCTGTGCTTGGTTCTCTGTGTAGGCGCTGACAGACACACTTGCGTGCTGGTGCAGTAAGCAGTTTACAGACTAAGATACTTCTTCCGGCCACAGAAAAACTGATGCTTTTATTTCTCGTTTTCAGATATCATGGCTAGCATTTGGCATCTCAGAGACAACAGAGGAGGGGATGAAAAGTATAATTCCAAAAGGGATTCAGTACTTTCTAAGACCTCTATGGCTGTGAGATTTCCCTATCTCTTGGGGTCATTGTCCCAGTATACGCTGGTAACTGGTAGCTCAGGATGGGGTCTGGCCCCTTGGGGGCACTAATTGAAGGGTAGTAGCATAGAATTCTATAATTATTCAGAGACGAAGTAAGACAGGTGTTTACTAATGCTGACCCAGAAGACAAAAGAAGAAATTGAAGCTCTCGACTGGGCAAAAGCAAAGTGTGCCCAGTGCTCATGCCTGTTCTGTGCACAGTTGCTCCAGAGCTTCCTCGAAACTTTCTTCCTCTAGTGTTCATTTCGCCACTGCCCGATTCAGTATGTATAAAGACAGAAAAGTACACACTATCAGAAATTCAACAAATGGCACCACCATTCCCAGAGCCCAGAGAAATCCTGTCTAGCTGAGAAATGAAACAAGGGAAGCACAACATACGAAGAGGATAGTTAGGGCTGGAGGGACAGCTCCCTCCGTACACTCTTGGCCAGGCGAGCATGAGACACTGAGTGTGTATCCCTCGCACCCACCTGCATGCAAACATAGAGCGGTAGAATGAATTGCTGATGCTAGAGCTGGAGAGGTGGAGGTGGGGTGAGAGGGATCTGTCTCAAGAAACAAGGTGGAGAGCTCATAAAGAACAGCATCCAAGGTTGACCTGTGGCCTTCATTTGCATGTCATGTCACACACACACACACATACACACACACACACACACGCATGCACGTACATTGGGTAATTTTCTTTTTTCATGTGTATGTGTGTGTAGTCACATATACAGCGTTACATACAACCACATACAAAATTAAAAAATTCCAAGGTCTCCCCTTAAAAACCACTAGCACTTGAACAACCTCAGTGACCTCCTCTTAGAATGATAACACCAGCCTTTCCCGATAGGAGGTGGGAGAGCATCTGTGTGACAGATGTGCAGAAAACGGTTAATATCCTTGTTGCAGAATCTCTGTCAATCATGCTTATATTCATTACCACACCGTCCTTGAGCTGGTTACCTGGGATGGCGTCTGGGACAGGCTAGGCATGTCAGACACGCTGACACCCATCCAACTTACAAAATGTCCAGCTATGGTTTCTAACAGCTGGGAATCTCCAGGGACACCAACTGCTTGTGACACCCTCTCTGGAAGCAATAACTCCTCCTTCATCTTTACCATCCATTAAGCAGCATCCGAGGAGGCACCGTGTCATGAAGGCATTGCTACTGTCCATCCTCACCCAGGCTAATAGCAGTATACCAGCAGAGAAGATAGGACCCAGACTATCTACTACGGAGCTGCTCCCCTAAACATCTCCGAGCACCACAAGCCATGGCTGAGGTTGGGGGTTTCATTGCTGATGAATCTGATTCCCAGGGAAGTGAGCCTCTTTTGGTTCCTGTGCTCAGATTGTCCCTGGACACCACAGATGAACACATGACCTTACACTTATATTCCAAGCATGTTCTTTCCCTATTGTCTTCTTCTTCTTTTTTTTAAGCACAGCCATGATTGAAGCAATCTCACGAAGAATAATGGCGGCCAAATGTAAAACATATGTGTGGTCTCCAGGAAGCTGCATGGGCAGTAAAATATAGCTGAACAAAGGCTTTGTGGGTATAACTCTTAGTGTCTTTGGAAAACTAGAAGTGATTTTTAAAAATCCTTTGTGATTAATATTTTATTGAGAACTCCCACGACTGTGGAGAAACAAAACAAAGAAAATGAACAATTCAAAAACCGTCAGCACCCATAAATAAGGAGCCCTTAAAGACCACTCTGGCCCACTAATGATGTTCTTACTGACAGAAGCAGCCATCAGAGAGAAAATGGCGATAGTGTTGTTCTCAAAGACAGGAAGATGACTCATCTGTTTAGCCCTCTGGCTGATTTCTAACTCCTCTCACCTATTTCCAAAGTCCCCTGTCCATCAAAAGAAGCTGAGCCAACAGGAAACCTGGATTCAAAATAACTACCTATAGCAACAGCACGAGCTATCTATGATGACGTTAAGGTGAGCCAAGTCCAGGCACTCTTGGCTAAGGTCAGCCAAGTGCCAAGTTACAACAGATTTCAAAGGAACCCCTTCTGCCTCAGGCCCATTTATGGCTTCTCTCCATTTTTTTTTCTAGGGAATCCATGCCTAGACATGTGCCCTTCTGCCAATTCAGCATGGTTCTCAGGATTTCTCTTTATGTTTACTGGAACTTCTTGGGAACTCTGGGAGACTTATGGATCTTCCTGGTAAGGTTTCAGGTAAAAACAATTCAATGATCACAATCTCATTATAAGTTAATAATTACCTGTTTTCTCATTAGATGTCTTAGGAAGTTGAAGGTTCTCTCTGTCTAGTAAAAAATAATTTACACAGCCACACATGGGCTCACTGACAAAAACTTGCCATTCGAGGTTGATTTCTCCTTTGGAATGTGTTATGGTGATCTATGTTGGTACCATATACACATAGCTTATGTTGCTCAAAGTCAGTGGCCATTGTTTATACAGAAGTGTATAAGCCAGAGAGGGGAAGAGAGAGGAATGGAGGGGGGTGAGAGAGGAATGGGGAGAGGGAGAGGGAGAGGGAGAAGGAGAGGGAGAGGGAGAGAGAGAGAGAGAGAGAGAGAGAGAGAGAGACAGAGAGACAGAGAGACAGAGAGACAGAGACAGAGACACTGAGAGACTGACTATGATTGATATAGGGGCTTTAGAATTAATGGCCTCTTTGTACTGTGAGCTCTGTGGAGCTAAATGGATCCACACTTCAGAAAACAAGAGTGTTAAACTTGGCTCACTGTGGTAACTATGCCATCTGGTTTCCAATGAGTTGTTTTTAGCTAAAATTTCAGTTAGATTCATTAAAACCTAAGACACTTTTGTGTTTGGTTTAAACAAATGGGCTCACATAGCCCATTTAGAAAACCCAATAGAACTTCCTTCTATTTCTTTAGTGGGTAAAATTCTTTAATAAAATTCCTAGGGGTCAAATTGTACATTTTTCCAAAGCCAAGTATTTAAAGATAATCTTGACAACTTCTCACCAAATAACCACACTTGCTGCTGTCTTGCACGTCTTTATTTTCAAATCTCTTCCTACACTGAGAGTTTATTTTACATAAGGTGTTTAAGGAAAATCCAAGACCAATAAGAATAGATTACTTAAAAAGCTGATGAGTCATGCTTTTCTGAGATTCTATCTGCTTTCCTCCCTTCTGCTTTCAAAGGCATACACAGTATGTGCAAAGCATTCTGGGAAGGGTGGGACAGAGACACCGTAGTGAGAAGTTATTGATTCACTTTAATACTGGAGTGTGCAGCAATTAGCAAAGTCCCCACACTAGAGGAGCTTCATCTCCTCACTCACATCCTTGAGCAGTCCCTTCAGCTTTAGTCAATCAAAGGCCAGCCCAGACACCTCTGAGATAGTGAGGGCTGGTCAAGAGTCTCTTCAAAGCACTTTCTTAGGTTAGGGTAGGGGCATTAGATATAGCAGGAGCAGTCACTAACCTTGTCAGTGTTGTCACTGGGAGGAATTCTTTGCCTGGATAGAGCCCTCTAACCCTTTAGTCTCCCACATTTCTTCATAAAGAACTGTGAAGGAGGATCTGGTGAGATAGCTCAGTTATGGTAAAGTGCTTGCTGCAGAAGGATGTGGATTGGAGTTTGACTCCAGAATCCACAGGAAAAAACGAACAACAGGAACAACGGCAACGACAACAACAACAAAAACCCAGCTACACATGGCAGCACTCTCAGAATCCCAATGTGGGGAAGGCAAAGTTAGGCAGGTCCATGCTGAACATTAACCAGCTGGCTTAACCTAATTGGCTAGCTCTCAGCCAATGAGAGGCCCTAGTGTTTTAGAACACAAGGTGGCATCAGTGAGAGGACTTAGCAGGTAAAAGCAGTTGCCTCCAAGCCTGATGACTTGATTATGTATGATTCCTGTGGTAGAAAGAAAAAATAACTCTCACAAGTTGTCTTCTGACTTCCACACATGCATCCTGGCATGCATGTATATATCCATGTATGCATACATACATGCACAAACACACACACATATATCTACACATGCACATGCATTCTCTCTCTCTCTCTCTCTCTCTCTCTCTCTCTCTCTCTCGAGCGCGCACGCGCACGCGCGCGCACACACACACACACACACACACACACGGTGGGAGGGTTAAAGTCAAGATGGAATGAGAGCTAAGGTCAACCTTTGTCATCTATGTGCATGGGTACCCACATGGACAAGAACACCTACAGGAACACATACATGCACAGCACACACAAAAGGTATGGAGATGAATGAATATGAAGATTCTAGCAAATGTCTTTGTAAGAAGAATATGCCAGGCACATAACAGTTGAAATGTAAATACATAAAATACCAAGAAAAATAAAATTATTTTTAAAAACTGTCCCTCTCTGAACTACCTTCTACCAATACTCAAGAGAAAGTGTAGACACTAGGAGCTTGGCAGACCAGCATCTATAATTGTACTTTGAAGTTCCATTAAATAGTAGTGTTCATGACTGTTTTTCAGTCTGCCCCTCCCCCGCTACTTTGAGCCTGGCGCCTTGTGTATGCTTGAAAACCATCTTGTCAAACTCCAGCTCATTTTTACTTTTTAATTTTAAACAGGGCTTCACTGAGTTTGTGGAGTATTTAGGATCACAAGGCTATACCACCAGGCAATCTTTTCATCTCTGAGAAGATGACAATTCAAAGGCAAATCAGGTATGTAATTGCTAAATTCTGAAGGTTATTGTTATGGACACTGTAAACCCCAGGGTCTACAGGAAGCCTAGCTGCAGATTTTGTGTTTCTAGTTGCATCCGGGGCTCTTTTCACTGGGATAGAAAACCCAAAGCTCTGAAGCCTCTGGCAGTTACTAAGCACTGGATCCTGGATATTAGTTCACTCTGAGTCTCAGACGCTCTTCTGTGCTTGTTCCTCGGAGTTTATGAACTGAGAAGTACACAGAATGGAGACAGGCATGTTTAACTCAGGACTAAAGATGTTAACCTTCTAATCCTCAGGTTTTTCTGTCACCTCAGGCCCAACACTATTAATGTTCACAAACTTATTTCTTGTTTGTGATATTTTTGTTTAAAAAATATTTTTTAGATTTTGATTTGGGAGGGATTCACAAGTTTACATTTTTAACATGACCCAGTTACTCTGAAGCAAAGTAATCTTCCACTTTCTCATTTCATTAAATTCCAGCACAACCATTAGGGTAGTCAACATCAGTACAAATGCAGTCTACTGAAGGGCCATCTTTTCAAAACCAACAGAGCTTCTCATAAGCTTTCCTAAAAGCAATACAGGGCTAGATCATATCCAAGAAGAATCTCTGAAGGTTAGATTCAATTTTTAACTCAATATAACCTAGAATTACCCAGGAAGAGAGTCTCTGTGAGGAACTATGCATATTAGGTTGGCCTGTCTGTGGGCATGTCTATGGAGAAGATTGTCTTGGATCATCTTAGTTAAGTTAATTGATGTATGAAGACCAAGCCCATTCCTGGTGGTACCATTCCCTAGGCAGGTGCGTTCTCTCTCTCTCTCTCTCTCTCTCTCTCTCTCTCTCTCTCTCTCTCTCTCTGTGTGTGTGTGTGTGTGTGTGTGTCCATGTCCTGAGCTATATACTGTACGAGATTAGAGAATTAGAGCTGAGCACAAGAAGTTAACACACATGTGGACATTCCCTAATGCTGTTGAATATGGATGTGACTAGCTGCTCTAAGCAAGTCACTGTGACTTCCCTCCTATAATAGGCTATACCTGGAACTGTTGTAAGCTCAGTAGCCATATTCTCTCACAAGTTGTTTTTTGTCACATGTTTAATGTTAGCTACAAAATAAAACTACAACACCATCTCTGAAGCAGGAAGTTCTTAGACCACACATAAGCGTCTGTTCCATTATTATTTCTAACTTTATTCAGACACTCAGAATATTCAGCCATAGAGGACTGGGAAAATCACTGACAGTTGGACCTCCCATTTGGCATAAGAAACTGAGGTTCAGATACCACAGTGCCTTTCTTAATTGGATTGACTTTGCGTAAGACCCTGATTTACAAACGAGATCCTCCCTTCAAAGCCAGTAGTTTTCTAAGATTCTATTTCAAAGTAAATACATAAATCTTAGTTAACAAAATGTCATCAGAACATATCTTACCATGACAAAAAAAGGTTCATTTGAATGCTCTGAATACTTGTCTAGTTTCTTTTTATATACTGTTGCATCAGACACATTTAATACACCCTTATGAATATCCAAGAAATTTTGAGTGTCAGTTACACTTAATTATCAATCTGACACAATCTAGATTACTGTGGAGTCTCCATGAAGACGTATCAAGATAAGGTTATCCTCTAGAAATGTTGTAAGGGAATTTCTAACTGAGTTAGTTGAGGTAGGAAGAAACATGTGAATTGTGGGTGGTGTCATATTCTCCACAGTTTTCTTTTTATTTACTCCACTGAAGTATCACCAATGGGATCAATATCCCTGCTGTGGTTCTGTGACACAGACCTAAGCCACGTGTTGGCCAGAAGCCATGCATGGCTGTTCCCAGCCCTATAATGGTGGATGAGCTGAAGCAGGTTTCAGACTCTCTAGCTCTGTTCCTTTCTTGACTAGTTCAGTAGGCTTTGGGTGTTAAGTTCTTTCTGGTTCCACTGCACCTAACTTTATGGTGCTTCCGTACTGTTAAAACTATTTTAATTTTGTCAATCTACAAATTAGTAATCACCGTGACTTTTGTATCTTCTAACCCTTCCATTCTTAAGACCTTTGTCTTTGTCGAAAGCACCGAGAAAGTAGACTTAGAGTCTCCATGGCTGGGAGTTTGTGAGAAGCTATGAATCTCAGCAGCTCTACCTTTGTGTGATCAGTGTATCTTCATTAATGATGTCATTAAAGTACAACTCTGCTAGTCACATTGACTATTTTAAATGCTTCCTAATAGTTCTTTATATTTCATGGATAAAAGTCAAAAGCTTCAGTATCTATATCTCTCTATATCTATATCATTTATATCTATATCTATCTCTATCTATCTCTACCTCTATATCTATCTCTATCTATAATCTATCTATCTATCTATCTATCTATCTATCTATCTATCTATCTATCTATGTATCTATCTATCTATCTATCTATCTATCTATCTATCTATCTATCTATGTATCTATCTATCTATCTATCTATCTATCTCTATCTATAATCTATCTATCTATCTATAATCTATCTATCTATCTATCTATCTATCTATCTATCTATCTATCTATCTATGTATCTATCTATCTATCTATCTATCTATCTATGTATCTATCTATCTATCTATCTATCTATCTATCTATCTATCTATCTCTATCTATAATCTATCTATCTATCTATAATCTATCTATCTATCTATCTATGTATCTATCTATCTATCTATCTATCTATCTATCTATCCTCCACAGAGTCTCCATCTTAGGCCTAGCTTCACCTTTGGTACCGGGTTCCCTCTCTTGCCTCCATCTGTGAAAGCCTAATCTTTGAACAGTTGTTATTATGGAATCTCTCACCATGGACTTTCCTTTTATTCTGTGTCATATCTTACACACTGGTTCATATGAATTTCCAGTCAGGATTGCTCTCTCTACATATGTCTCTTTTAATGAAGTTTAGACATGTTAAGCAAGCAAAAAGTTGTTAACATTCCGGATAATGCGTACAGTTGTCAGAAAATCATAAAGTAAAAACATTATGGCAGGGTGGTCTGTGAAAGCAGGTATGTGGGAACAGTCATACATTTTTCACATTCCAGCCTAAACTTCACATTCTACATACAAGTCTTTCTTAAAAGGTAGAATCAGCACTTTTCCAGCCTGTAGGATATTAACCCTGCTGGTGACATTTGAATACTTGCTTATTTATATGTTTGTCAGCTGACTTTCAAACATGAGCCTCAGCCCTAAAGAGCGATCTTAATGAGGAGGAATGAAGAAATGTTGCTTGGTTGGATCAGTGGATAAGTGAGTATCATTTGTGCCAACATCAGGGCAGAGGACCACGTCAAATTCCAAGGTAATCAATGTTAACTCCCAGTGTTATTTGTTTAAAGTATGACTCACACCCTCAGTCAACATGTATCTAATAGGTGATTGTCTGAAATGTCAGGCTAGACCAATGGGTGATGCAGGCAAGGTCTCTCTGTTAATGAAGTTTAAACATGTTGAGCAAACTGATGAAGGTCATTATCTTGCCAGATGATGAGACATGGCAGTCAGAAAAATCACAAAGTAAAGACATAAGTGCAGGATGGTCTGTGGAAGGGGATAAAATATTTGCATGGGTATAGGTAGGACATGTGAGAGGCGACTTTGGTTTCTGGTTAACAAGATGTCAGGTCCTAGGAACAACAGAAGTATAAATACTACTTTCCAATGTTAAGATAGTCACAAGGTCAATGGTAATAGTGGGCAGCCAGGTCAAGACAGAGCTGGGGTCTCACTCATTTCCTATAGGTCTTGCCAAGGAATTTTTCAATAATGTGCTGACCAGTTGCCATATAGCAGCAGCAGGCTTAATCTCAAGGTTCCCCTTTCTTTAGTTTGGTTTACAGAACTGCCTGTTCTGCTTGATTTCACTGACCTTTTAATAAAGCAACCAAATCAGATTTCGCTTCTGTCTGTCTTTTTCATGCCTTTCCCATCATACCGCACCCCGCACCCCTCCTCTTGGAAAAGAACTTGAATGTCATTCTTCATCACTTTCATCTGGACATTGACAGAAAGAACAAAAGCAAGTGTTTAACATCTCAATCTGGCTGCATCATCCTACCAGTTCCATAAATAAAACCAAAAAAGTCTACATGACTCCTTAAAATACTTTGGGAGATGAAGGTTCAATGCCTGGAAGTAATTTCAGTTGCAGAACCCATGGGTGAGAGTCAAAGTTACCCAGCTCTAATCTTGAAGTTCTTTCTAATGTTGCTCAGACATGACAATTATACCGTACAGATACGGAGATCTGTGAAGAAATTAGGTCTCATAATAAGCACTCAGGTAATTACCAAAAATTATTCTCCCTCCATTCTTGAGAGAGAATGCGATGTTTGTCCCAGTTGTAAGCCCTCAATGCCTGGCCACTGTCCCTCTTTCTGAAGTATATGGTGACCTATCTTGATGATCTTAGCCTTCTCAAGGATGATTGACTTAAAGGTGGTTGTAACATCTCTCAGCCAGGTAAATAGGAAGTAATCATTCTAGAAAGCCTCTTGGAAAGTTGTGTCACTGATAAAATCCTCAGTGACACTGAGGGTCTAGTAGACCTATCTGAGGACAGAAGAAAAACCTTTCAGCTAGTAGAGAACCACTGTCACTATGAAAAGTCATCTTGCTCCTTCCAGTTTTAAACATCAGCACAGTGTAGGAGGAAAGCTTGAGAAAAGGGAGGAAAGACACAGATAACAAATCGAGGCAGAGAGATGGTGGTCAGGCTGCCTAGTGGGAGGAAGAAGATGTAGTAGGGGTGGAGGCAGCAGCCTGGCCAACATGGGAGATGCCAGGGTTTCAACCAGACTGGAGCATCATGTGTGAGGGAGGATGTTAGAAGCTAGAGAGGAGAAAGTTGGAGCCAGGTTGCATGAAGCAGGCTAAGGAGTCTGTGAGCTTTTCTTAACACTTGGAAGAACCTGAAGACAGAGGAGGATTTCTACAAGAGCTGGTTCCCTACTGCCAGGCTTTCTAGTGGTTCTCAGTTTGGAAGTCATCTTCCCAAACTAGCTTCTACTATGATGTGAAAGGAAAAAGGAATGCAGTTTAAGTTGTGACTGTGTATTTTAAAGGGATCGAATCTCTTAAACATGAAATAAATACAGATGAAGTTTAGCAATTGTATTGGATAATAGAAACAAGTTGAGGTAGGTTAACTCACAGAAGTATGGAAACAGGGGCCCAAGTAGGCTGATGAACATTCTAAAAGTTGTTTTTGGAATTTCAGTCCTCTACCACGACAAAGGAGAGCTATTTTTGGGGTGGCAGTGACGGGGTTCCCTCCCTGTTGGCTGTCAGCAGCAGAGAATAGACTCTATTACTTTATCCCAACCAGAGGTCCTATAAGGACAGGGCAATAAATACTTGGCACAGTGTGGCACCCAGACTTGGCACCATTAAGAATGTATGGAGAGATCAGAGGTTTCTGCTGTTTCATGTGTACTTTTAGGATAGGAAAACAGACCTGAGTCTTGAGCAAATGTAGACATTCGGAATAGAGAATGACAGAGGGAACACACTTCCAGTGAGGTGCTGGTGGCTGACAGTGTCCAGGGAAATGGGAATGTGTCTTTATTACTTAAGAATCGAAAAGTGAAAATACTTTTAATAATAGAATTCTAAAGGAATTGTAGAAAG
The DNA here is from genome assembly GCF_021556685.1 of Rattus norvegicus. Lineage (NCBI taxonomy): Eukaryota > Metazoa > Chordata > Mammalia > Rodentia > Muridae > Rattus > Rattus norvegicus. The sequence continues at coordinate 112,717,820 of NC_141535.1, read as the reverse complement.
TAGCCAGTGTAGACCAGGGTTCTGAGTTTACAATATTCTGTTTTAGAAGACATAGAATGGCTAGAGAGATATAGTTCAATAGTTAAGAGAACTTGCTGCATTTCTAGAAGACCTGCTTTCTGTTTCTAAAACATACATGGTAGCTCACAACCATTTGTAACTCCAGTTTCAAGGGATCTAAAATACTCTTATGGCCTCCAAAGCACTGCATACATGTACCATGTGGCAAACACACACACACACACACACACACACACACACACACACACACACACACACACACACACAGAGGCAAAGACTTATACACATGAAATAAAAATAATGAAACCTTTAGAACAAGGACGTGACTTAAGAGAGAAGAGGACTTGCTGCTTTTACAGAGGACCCTGGTTCTATTTCCAGCACCTACATGCTAGCCCACAATCATCTGCAACTCCAGCTCTAGGAGATCTTAGGCCTTCTTATGACCTTGCTTGGCTCCAGGCATACATACATGTGGTATACATAAATGCATGCAGGCAAAACATTCATATATAAAAAACATAATAAGTAAATCTAAAACAATATACACATATGTTCATTATCTGTGTATGTGTATCTCTCTCTCTCTCTCTCTCTCTCTCTCTGTGTTTGTGTGTGTGTGTGGTGAACATATATAAGGAGAGCTGAGGTCAATGTTGAATGTCTTCCTTACTTTCCTATCTCCACTAATTCCCACTACCACCGAGTCACAGATAGGCACACCCACTCCGAGAACTCCAGGGCACATTTCCAAAACTTCTGCTGACTTTTCAGAATAGTCGCAGGATAGAGAACCTCTGTGGAAACTTTCTTTTGTCTTTGTGGTTCCAACAGGTCTCTGTGGTCCCAGATCTCCATATGCTCTGTCAGACAAAGATTTCAAAATGGGGGGAGGGGGGACTAGAGAGGCTGGAGCACTGTTTAGTTGAGAGGATGCTTGTCTGACACCCACTTCTCACTGGGCTTCATTCTTAGTACTGCTCAAACCAAGCATGGCTACTGTGCCTGCAACCCCAGCACTAACTAGACAGGAGTGGGAGAATCTAAGTTCAAACCCCAGCTACCTAATAAGTCAGAGGCCAGCCTGAGCTACATGAGACTCCATTTCAAAAATGAAAAAAAAAATGGAAGACAACACCTCCTCATGTACTTAGTCTAGTTTACATTCTTAGTCTTTGTGATTCAAACAAACGATCCCAAGAAACACATGTGTAAGAATAGCTAAAGGTTGCAAAACAACCATGATCAAAATTCTCGGCCTCCAGGGGTTCAGTTTTGTGAAGGACACCAGGGATATAATAACCAACATTCATTTAAACAAGGTTTCCTGACACATAGAAGATGGAAATCTTAAAGTAAAACCCAGCAGGAGCTGAATCCCAAGCATGGTTGGCTGGGCACTAGTGCATACCACACTCGTCCCCCACGCCTCCTTCTGTAAAACCAACTACAAGAAGAAGCCTAGATGCAATACTATGTTCATACTCAGAGGCATTAAAGAGGACAAGAATCTGGTGTTTATTGCTTGGGTTGTGCATCCCAATATGTAGTAGGTAGGGGGAGGATTAAAGAGTTTCAAGACAGCTACTGCTACACAGAGGGAGGGGTGTTCATAAGTTTCTCCTGTTCTTGCCTTCCTATTAGCATCTCCCAGTATAGGGCGGAGTGTCTGAAGCAGGCAGCCCCTACTCAGTTAACTAGACACAGATAGACTATGCTCTTCTCTGACTGCACCGCTTGTCTGGGGCTCTCTCTACCCTCACTACTATGCTTTGCTGACTAGAATCCGGCCCTTTCTCTCACACTTCTGAGATGTGCCAAGTGTCGACGCTAATTCTGTTGTGCAATCTGGATGCTTTCATGGGAAAAATTGGGCCTGAGAAGGACATTTCACACAAATCAAACCAAACAGAAGTTTGGAAAAACAACCTGGGAAGAATGAAAGGCTGCCTTGACAGTTCTCCCATCATCTGGTCTTTGTGAAGGCACCAGAAGCTGATGTCTCCCAAGCTGAAAAATCCTTTCAGCTTCAGTCAAATTGGCTTCCTTCTGTTCCCCCAAAACATTATGTTGGACTATTCTCACCCAGAATCTGTTCAGAACAGCCTGGCCAATGCAAACTCCAAAATCATTCCATTCCACTCTCTGTGTACTTTTCTTATAATGAGAAGTCTAGATGTAGAAAATGGCATTTTCAGTATACTTGAATTTTTTCTAGTGAAGAAAAGTCTAGTACAGATGAATCCCGTTATATTTCTTAGCAAGTGCTTTTTATAAAAAACATGAATTTAAAAATTATTCAGGGTGTAAATGAAAGGTAACTTTTGTTTTTGTTTTTGTTTTTTAAACCAGACCACCTTGACTTTACAATAGTAGCCACCCCATGGGGTAGAATGAATCACTGGGGAATATAGAATCTATACCGTGTGGCATGGTGCCAAGAGGTTCTCAGATAGCCAGCCAAGGCACGACAACAGGGCTGCACTCTTTATCCAGCTTTGTTCAGTAGAGCACTGGAGTGCCTGGCTCAGCAGGTCCTGAGAGAACAGGACCAGCACTTTCCAAGCTGAAATAAGATATGGAAAAAGAGGATGCTTAGTTTAACAGGGCAGGGTGCCAAGGCCAAAAAGGAGCCAGACACAGAGTGCAGATAGCCCTGAGTGGGATGTGTGTATCTCTCCGTGAGCTAAATGCTATAGGTTCACTTTCTGGCAAGCTCAATCTTCCTACAAAGGCACCTCGAAGCTTTGATGATCTGGCAGTAGCACAAAATATTCTGTCCCCAGGTTTCTAATTCCAGAGACTTCAAGCTTTTATGATAGTCATCGGCACCCTCTATACCTCGAGGGCTATAGATTATCTAATGATGACATTCTCAACATAGACTAAGAAAAATAAAGGTAAATTCTTACTCACATTAAGTAGGAAAGGGAGGGGGCTGGAGCGATGGCTCAGCCGGCGTCTATTAAAATATCACTAAATGCTCTTCCAAGAGTCCTGAGTTCAGTTCCCAGCAATCACATGGTGGCTCACAACATCTGTAATGGGATCTGATGCTCTCTTCTGATGTCTGAGACAATGACAGTACACCCATATACATAAAGTAATAAATAAATCGTTTTTTAAAGGTAGGAAAGGGAAGAGTTCTTCAAGTTCTCTCTGTCATATCCTTCATCTGTGAACTCGATTAATTTATCTAATACCTAATTTCATAAACCGTGGGTCATAACTACCTCTAGGATTGCTGAGTTAAATGAGGAGGGGTCTCAAAAGCTTGACAATAGCAAAAAGGATTCAGAATGCTTAATCACCAGAAATTATCTCAAACTCAAATGTCTAATGGATCCAAGGCAATTCTTGAAGTGCTTGCACATGGTGTGGTGTACAGTGTGATTTCACTGAAGCCTTGGTTCTGAATACACAACATACCCATTTTGCACCAGGCAAGCCATCACACCATGCAACTAGAATCCTGCCCAGAATCCTTCAACTTAAATCTGAGAGTACTGTATGGTACACATTTCACCTTATACAGTAGTTTTCTGCTCTTCTAGAGACATATCAATTTAATTATGGAAAACAATATTTGATATTTTCCTACTACCTTTCTTCAGCATGTATCAAATTTATGTATTTTTGGACTATACTATATTAGGCTGATCGATTTTAAAAATTGCTGTTTCAACTGCAGAGAAGTGTCATGAAGAATTATTAAGTGAATTTCATTGAGATTAGGGCAGAATGTCCAACGATTTCTGAAATGGCTCTAAACGCACTCTCTTCACAAAACCACAGTTTTTCTGCATATTTATGTGAAGTAGCAGTCTTAGGATTTATAGCTAAAAGTTAAAATATCATGTTTGGAAAGATGGTGGACTCAGTAAATTGCCTGTTTCACAAGCATGGGGACCTGAATTTAGGTCTCAGCTTGCACTTCAAAGTCGGGCACAGTGGTGGTGCATTTGTAACCCTAGTTGGAGTAGTGGTAGGCTAAAAAAAGACAGATCCACAAAGCTCATTGGTTGGCAAGCCCACAGGATGGATCCAATACAAGACCAGTGAGAGACCCTCAACACCTAAAATAGAGAATGGTCTCGGAAACACCCATTGTTGACCTTTGTCTTCCACATGTACTCACAGACATGAAAATGTACCTTTCTACACACATGAACACACCTATGCAGATACCCTTACCACACACACATTGATGTATTAGTCAATTTGGGGGGAAAAAAGGTGAAGATGCTCTATGTCCTGCAATAAAATTTAGCTATGATTTCATTCTTTATGTAAAAATGAATATAGAAACCCATCTCATTAATATGCACATTTCCTCTAATTACTAAAATATGGTACTATCATATGCATACCAATAATTGTTTTGAAATAAGGTTCTTTATGATTGATTGTCCGTACAGATGATTTATATACCTACTTTGTATGTCTACACACCTGGGGTTGCAAAAACCCTTCTGGCATGAAAAGGAGCCATGGTGGAAAAGTATACAAAATCTTGATATGCATATGCTAAACTCTCAGTCCTTATGCCAGGCTTGTAGTGAGTAGGTAAGGTTCTCCAGGATATAAAACCATGAGCTTTATATCCAGTAGCTGCCTGCAGTCTTGTGAGCTGCTTTCATTGTTTATGGTTCTCCCTGAAAACCATCTCTGTCAAGAACTTCATTTAGAATTGGGATTTCACATTGAAAATGTGCCCCTTCTCTTGCAAAGATCACGCTTACTATCAAGCTCTCTTCAACTAAACTGTAGATGGGGTCTCAATTCTCTTTCTCCACTCTGGACTTGAGTATCTGACATTTTACCACAGAACTAGCATGAATTGGCTTAGTAGAATCCTTTCCCCTTACTATTCAATGACTCTCCTCATCCTCTGACATCCTCCAAGGACCATCTGACCACCAGAGGCTGCCTCCACCAAGAATCCTCTTAGGCAACTTAAGACACTTATTACCTCATTAGACCTCTGCTCTTTGCTTAAATATCTTCCCTTCCTTTTTGTGTGCAGCCTAAGCCTAGTTTATCCCTGAGGTTCATTTCCCTGGTACAATTGTGCTGGATAAAATGTTTGGTTTTGTTTGTTTTGTTTTTTAACTGCAGTAACTACTAGTAGGCTCTGGTTTTCTTAGACACCAATCATGCACACTTATGCATGAACTACTTGCATTTCCCCATGAAAGGTAACTGCAAACAGAGACCAGCTAGTGGGAAGGAACTGGAGTTTCTTTTGGAAGAAAGTGATACAAGAAGGTGATTATTACAAGCTGGGTACTGGCTGTAGAGTGGCCAGAGAAGGCACTGGACCCATCAAAGATCCATGACATAGGGAAAGGTTGAACCAAGCCACTGAAGCAAACGTTTCCAAGGTCAAAACCATGTGTACTACACGGTAATGCTTCAAAGTCCACAGATGCAAAATGGCTGGGTGCAATCAAGTCTAATCTTTATAAATAGTTTCTTAAAAACCTCTCAGAAGTGTTTTCCAGGCCAAAACCATGAGTACTGCATGGAGTGACGCAGACACAGATGTAAGTTTATGTCACTGCAGTTAACACTCTCTGAAAGGATCTCCTCCACGCATAGGAAACCTATTTTGTATTTCACTTTAGAGCAACTCAAATTTCATTTGAGGTAGTCCATTTAAGTAACCAAAGGTTTCCCATTAGCAGCTCAAATGCTCAGGAGTCTTCAAAGTCCATTGAAAAGCTTCAAGAAAATTGTAATTAAATATACAAAATGGAAGCATTTTGAAAAAAAAACACTACAGTTTTTCTGAGAATGAAAGAGAATAATACTGCCTGTAATTAATTTCCAGGCGCTAGTACATTGTAGACATGCATATTAAACACTCTCTGCTTCATCACATCTGACTAAATGAATAAATACATTAAACCATCCAGACACACAATTGAACCATTTCCCCAAGTATTCTTTAAACACAATGAACAAGATTGCAATGGCATCGTGACTGATAAAAAAGGACAAAGACACTGCTAACCAACTGAAGGCAAAGCAACAACATGAATTATTTATGCCAATAATATTTGTAGGCAACAAATTATATATTGATGTTATCCTGAAGTGTTTAGTCTTTCAGCCAACATACACCACACAACGTTCTCCTACCTCCAAATTTAATGCCTTAGAGAGCAATTAGAGTTCAACTTGATATTCCCAATCAAGACAGAATCATAGACAAGATACTTTTTGTTTCTCTTAAAATATTATTTTTCTGAATTATGAAATAGTCAAGCCACAAACTATGACCATGCCCAGCATTAGCTAAGGATGTGCTAGTCAAAGGGCCACTGAAAGACTTTTCTTCTAGGAAGGGTGAGATCTTTGCTTTCACATTCACAGATCACATGTGGTGGCCACCACTGTAATGGTCTTCCTCAATCCTGCATTATGGCTGAATGAAAATATTTTACAGGATAGGGAAGCTAAGGAAACTCTCCTAAGTTAAGGGTCAATAAGATTTTTCATTGTTAATCCAAAGAACATTTTAGAAAGCTTTGAAAATTCCTGAGTGTTTAAGAAGATCTCTCTCTCTCTCTCTCTCTCTCTCTCTCTCTCTCTCTCTCTCTCTCTCTCTCTGTGTGTGTGTGTGTGTGTCTCCCTCTCATCTGTGAGATTATTCACATTAATCTGCACGGGCATAGACACACACATATGTGCATGTACATACAGAGTCACACTTCAGTAGAACAGGTCAATTCCTGGTTGTAAACAGTGGGTGGACCCTGTGCTCCCTTGGTCAACCATCTTTCCATGTTTTGAGGGAGTTTTGTGGCCGCTGCCATGGTTGAGCTTGGCAGCCTCTAAACTGCAAATTCCTCAAGGGCTGAGGTCAAATGCTGTGACCACATAGTATCAACTGTTTAAAACATCATTTGATGCAAAACATGGGCTGTCTTCTCCATGAATGACTAATGAGCTGAGAAGCTGAACACTAGCACTGGACCTCAGACCTTATGGGAAGGTACTTCCGGTTCACAGATATAGAAGACATGTAACATGCCATGTAGAACGCCTGTCAGTATGAAAGGAAAGACGTCAAAGGGGAAAACTCAGACACTTCTTTTAAAAATAGCTATCTTCTTAATGGTATTCCCATGTCCAAGTCCAAGTAAGACTGATGTGAAGCTTGCCCTTAATGTTCAAAAGTCTTCCTAAGGTTTTCTCTAAACATTTCATGTGCCAATTTCACTTTCTCTACCTGCCGGGCTTCTGTCTCATCCCTGCCCACCAACCCAAGTCTCTGGCCAGGTTCACACTGACGACACGAAGCCAGGTTTGAACCCTGTTCCTCTACTGCCAGTTAAGTGATCTTGGGGAAGTTGCTTCATGTTTACTGCCTCAATATCTTCTTCATTTCCAAAATGGAGATTATGAGGAATCTTGCCTCATGGACCCATTGAGAAGATGGCGTGAGTAAACAGATGTAAAACAGTGGGTTGCAACAGAGTCTGATTTATAGTGTTTCTAAAAAAGGAAGATTGTTACTTGTATCCATGAGTTATTCCACAACTGTACCTTGTCAATTACTTTATTAAAACGTTCATTTGGCCACCTGTTTTCTCTTTCTATCAAACTGAGTTTGGGAGTACTTCTCACTCACCCTGAGTTCTCTGAGCACAGTATCTGGAATACAGTAGAGCCTCTATATACTACCGTAATAAATAGACCTTTCAGAGTAACACTATAGTGTTTCTTTGCAACTTTTGCTCATGGCTTGTCTAACACACATCTGTCTGGCCGGTGCTTAAGCCCGGTCTTTACCCTAGATTGCTCCCTGTCAAAGACCAAACCCAAATGCTGTTTCTTTCTTAGAGGTTTTTTTCTTTGAAGATTAATCTCTATTTTCTATAAAGTCTCAAAAGACCGTTTGCAAAAAAAAGTCATTTTTATTAAAATCATTTGTGACTGTTTTGACTTTCATCACACACACACACACACACACACACACACACACACACACACAAATTCTTAAAAAGAAAAGACCATTTCTTGATCATATCTATATGTAGTGATATTCCTCAATCCACGTGTTACAGCCCACTGAACATAATTATTTAAGTTGGATAAAAATGAAAAGAGATAATTGACATGTAGGATGCTACAACTCAGATCTGTTACATGAAAATTTAGTTGTAATTAATTAAATAAATTTCAATTAAGTTTCCTTCTCAAAATTACCCTTGAGTGTTAAGTACTTGCTTTAGCTCCAATATTTGATTATAAGCTTCAAATTTTCCCTTTTATGCCCTAACACATTGTGCATACAACAGGCACTCAGAAAACATAGGTTGAATTTAATTACTGAATTCTTTCTTTCCTGAAAAGCTCAGGAAACTTAATCAGGCTAAGGGCATCATTGCCTTGGGATGATAAAGATATTACATGATGCTAAGAGGAAAGAAAAGTGGGGCTACTTCCTGCTGCTGTTTTCTGGTTGTCATGGAAACACAAGCATCACTTGCAGATTATTCTTGGCTTTTTCCCATCCCACTTCCTGCTGGGATTAACATATCAAGGCCTGGATGCCCAGAGAGTCTCTCCCAGAGAAAATAAACAAACATCAATGTAGAGCCCATGCCTTCAGCAGGTGGGAATGAGATTTGTCTACTTAAAACATTAGCTAGTGTATTTTAGCAAAGAGACTTCTCTGTGAATGGCATGTGACATGGAGAAAATTGAGGAGGCAGGGAAGGGAATCTCTGAAAACTTTAGACTTGTGGATAGCAAGGTGGGAATCAGACAATTAGAAAATCCTTTAACCAAGTGTGTATTTGATTCACTTAATTTTTTATTGGTTGGTGGGGCCTTTGATAGGGTGACCTGTCACCATCTAGTTCAACCTCAAACCAAGACCTGAACAATAAAAATCCAGGGATGGGAAATGCTAACATCTGGCTTTCTAAGGGAAGGACAGGGGGTATTATCAGTTTTCAAAATGTTAATAGTAACATATGGCAAAACAAGTTTCCAATAGACTGTCAGTAAACTCAACGTTGTGAAGCGATTCGGACACTCACCAAGACTAGTATTATGTGGTTTCAGAATATCTCTATGTCTCTCAGAGCCCACAGAGTTTGTGAGGTACTGTCAACAAATAACTTAAAGGAACAAGAGTCCTTTAACTCGTTTAAACACGTTTTGCTAGCCTGAAGCTTTAGTTTTTATCATGCAGTGCAGCAAGCATATAACATACCCTCATGCACATACATACATGTGCACATTCTAAAGGAAGGGGAACCTTGATGTAAGAACCAAGCCGTGAATTATATACACAAATATATCTACAAATATTTTCATTTTTGACTACATAGCCTGAAAATACACGTTTTGATAGAAACTGACCATATGTTCCGAATCTAGACTATATGTAGACTATAACAGCTTACATCTATGCTTCTTCTAACTTCTGGCCTAGACTTTTCCAAAGGTTTGACTAAAATGAGTGCTGCAAGATGTATTTTAAAGATGGCAGAGCCGCCGGACATAAATGCCACATGTCTCCTAGTCACCTATGGAAGGTTGCTTTTTCAAGAAGCAAAAAGGAATTTTTGCTTGGAGCTGACATAGACAAGAAATAAAAGTACAATCATAGATCAGGCATGGTGATACATGCGGACCTCTAAGAGGTCAAGGCTAGCTTGATCTACATAGTAAGTTCTACTCTAGCCAAGGCTATATCTCAAAAAGTGTATAACCATATCTGAACTATTAAATGATTTGTGAACATTTGCTTCAGCAACTAGAGTTAACTAGTATACTCGGTAATTCCTGCCAAGGCTCTGAGGCTCCATTGGTACTCTGAAGGAAGCTTACACTTCCTATATCTATACTAAAGAAGAGTTAAAACCAGATGTTGGAGGTGAAACTCCAGAAGAAGGTCTATTTCAATAGATACACTCTTCTGTCTGACCTGGCTACAATGTAGGCTTTCATTACATGCTTTTCTCTTGCTTGTGCTTTATGCTTCTAAATGGACAGTCTTTAGGCTAGCTATCCTATGTGAGATAAGAAAAGAGAAAGCTAAAAAGATTCTGAGCAGTACCTGTCTTTCCCTCCATATTGGACTCCTCTGTAACTGGAAGACAAGCTAAACCCTTTCTCCCTTGAGTTGTTTTGTCAGGGTATTTTAACTAAGATAGAGGGTATCCCATAGCAAAAGGTAGGAAGTATGCACACATATTTCTATTCTACTCTCTTCTTTGTAGAAGAGGGATTAAGTCATGAGGCTCTACATTAACTCATTGACTTAATGCTATCACCTTCCCCAAAGATCTCTAGAAGGATTAAATCTCTTGGCTTTTAATACCTTCCTATGAGAATTAAATTTCACTATATGATGCCTTAGGAACTCAGATCACATTCAAAGCATAGCACTCAGTGACAGGAAAAAAATTGATAAATATTCCCTTTGAGGGTATTCCTCTAGTTACCTCAGTTCTTTCCACCAAGCTTCATCTCAAAATTCCATGCCAATGTCACTGGTTTGCGATCAAGCCTCTGCTACTGAATGTTAGGGGATGTTTCCTATCTAACCCACAACAAGGCAATAACTCAATTAGAGTCAGATGAAGCACCTCACCTTCTATGTCAAATGTCACCGTGAGGATTTCATCACAAAAGCCCCACGGGAGCCCTATGGGAGACAATTTCTGAAGCTATGAGAAGGCTCAGACAAGTACCCTCAGACAAGTGCCTCACGTTAATGATCTCTATGCTTATTTATTTGTGTATTGTATGTCTGAGAGGGGCGGAGATCACACATGGAGGACAAAGGACAGCCTACAGAATTTGTTTCTTTCCTTCCACAGTGACTTCCTTCAGGCTCGGTAGCAAGAGTCTTTCCCCATTGAGTAATCTCATTGCCTTAACCTCAGTTAAAAAAAACAGAAACCAGTAGCTTATGAATAACTCTTTGATCCTGGAAGCCTCACAACTTAAGGGTTGGGTACGATGTGTTGTAAGGCAACAACTGTGGCCACCACCTCTCATGTTACCAACAAGGACTGAGGCCAGCCTGTGGGAATGAGTGGGACGAGGATGGATGATGAGGTCCCTGACAATGAGGGAGCCACTTGAGCAATGATCTTGTTTTTCCAGGAGAGAAGCCAGAGTGAGCAAACCTGTGAATTAACAGCTTTATTTACTTTAAACTTTCATGAAGAAGTCTGGAAGATGAATAATTCATATGTCTTAAGGGACCGAGCACATAGGCATGGATACCCAGTTTCTTCCTTTTATCTTGCAGAACATGGACACATTCAAATGGGTACTGAGTTAGCCCCTATTTTAACCAATGCCTAATTCCTTGTTTACAAGTAAACAAGTACCCACCCCCCCCCCAGGACCTAATTTCCACAGGTAAACCAGCCAAGCAGAGAAATGGAGAAAGCACATATAAGATACATCGATGTTCCCATTGCGTTTCTCTATAATTCCTGAGAGAGACAGTTCAGGAGTTAAGAATATTTACTGTTCAGAGAGGCCCCACGTTCAGTTCCCAGCACATGGTTGCTCATGATTAACTGTAACTCTAGCTCCAGGGGACTTGTTGCCCTCCTCTGGCCCCAGTGGGCACCACTCACATATATACATACATACATATACCGTAGGCAAACAATCATGCACACATACATTAAGAATGAATGTTAAACGGGAAGAGCTTGAAGGGGCTCGAGACCCCCTATGAACAACAATGCCAAGCAACCAGAGCTTCCAGGGACTAAGCCACTACCCAAAGACTATACATGGACTGACCCTGGACTCTGACCTCATAGGTAGCAATGAATATTCTAGTAAGATCACCAGTGGAAGGGGAAGCCCTGGGTCCTGCTAAGACTGAACCCCCAGTGAACGAGATTGTTGGGGGGAGGGAGGTAATGGGGGGAGGATGGGGAGGGGAACATTGATAAGAAAGGGGAGGGGGAGGGATTAGGGGGATGTTTGCCCAGAAACCGGGAAAGGGAATAACACTCGAAATGTAAATAAGAAATACTCAAGTTAATAAAAAAAATTAAAAATCAAAAAAAAAGAATGAATGTTAAAAAATAGTAAGACGTGATCACATATGGGCTACGCCAACTTATCAAAATATAATTTGCTGTTGCCCAAGGGTGAAATGCAATGCCCTTTTGTGTTTCTGAGACTGAGTGCAGAAAAGCTCTGCAAAGGACCAAGGAGGCACCCACATCTTCTGGCTGCATGAAAAACAGGATTCTACCCTTTGCAGCCTGCATGAACCAAGCATCCCATACACCACCAGAGAGCTAAGGAGAAGGCTGGAGCAAGGGAGTGTATAACACGGAGTTCTGATAGCATGAGTTTCGATTCATTCCCACATAAATAAAGATGAAGTTTGCAGGCAAACACAGATATGGCTGCAAGTAGACAGCATCATAAAACATTGTCTAACAGGAATTTAAACTGCAGGTATAGCATGAGTTGATCTTATCTCCTCAGTGAGCTTCACTAAAAGTTAAGAGATTAAAAAGGACATAAACTCACAATTAATTATGGAACAATTAATTAGGGAACAAGGACCCTCAGCCATATGAGGAAAACCTCTAAGAACATAGACCTGAGAAAGGTCAGTGAAACCAAAGCTAAGAACAACAGGAAGAGAGCAGAGAAATCACAATAGATTCCTAAGAGAAGGCCCAGAATACAAAGAGAATACAATCCTGCTGAGAAGCCCCTCCCCCTCCCCTGTTCCTGCCACTTAGCCTAAAGGTCTGTGGCCCTCAAGGGGTTCTACTTTTATCCTAAATTCCATACCTATCCTATTCATCCAACACTTCCAAACAGTCAAAAACTAGAGACCTTGGCAGATAGAGACCTTGGCAGAATGCTAAAACACTGTCTAAAGTAATTCAAAATGAAGCTGCAGCAAAGCAGGGTGATTTCTGATCGACCATACAAACCGAGGTGTTCTTCTGACTTCATACAACCTCAGTAAAAATTATAAAACTCACAGTAATTAAGCAGAAAATACAAGGACACACCCAAACACACCTGAACAAACAGACATGCACACAAACAGAGAGAGAGACAGAGACAGAGACAGAGACAGAGAGACAGAGAGAAAGAATCCATGCAAGGACCCCAAACAAATCTGGTCTGTCAGAGAGAAACTGGAAGGACAACAGTTATTGAAACAAGATGTTTTCCTAGGGCAATAGGGGTGAACTCCAGAGAGGACAGGATAGTTTGTGGGATACAGTGAGTCTGCAAAGGGACATTCCTGAGGGACTGAAAACCTCTACTTTTAGGCAGAAGAAGGATGGGGAAGGGGAGCCTAGTAAGTAGAGAGGTGATGTGGATTGGTGTCAGGATCTAACTGTAAAAGGTGACAGGCAACAGGAGGTGGGAAAATCATGAAGACAGGATGTGATACAGCATGAATACTGAGCTATAGTGGTCACCAGCTACACTGCAAATAAGCCGAAGTAACATTTATTGATTTCTCAAGTTTTAGAGTCCACCTTTGACAGAATAAAACACGTTGCTATAAACCTCATCAGAGAAGAAGCAGAGATGGTATACTCGGCAGTCCCGAAAACCTCATGTAAGAAATTCAGGACTCTAAAAAGTAGTGTTTATAAATGAGAATCCAGGAAGCCGCAGCCTGCGGGAGCAAGCTGTGTTGTAAACATTTATTTCAGTAACAAATAGAAAAACAAAACACAGAAATGGGCAGGCAAAGTGGTCAATGACTACGTTCTCATCTGCGGGGGAAGGCAACAGAGGTTTCAAATGTCAAATTAGGAGAAATAAAGCAAAAAACCTATATGGAGGTGAAGGAATCACCCAGAAGAAACAGCAAAAAGACAGAGAAGCAACTGCTTTTAGCAAAGAGATCTGAGAAGTATTAACTGATACTTGGGGTTTTTGGATGTATGCCAATATTATTTACTTTATGAAATTATTATTTATGAAATGTAAGTAAAACAATATTTTCAATTTATGATTTCCTCTTGAGCAAGTTCGCAGATAAATTAGCATCTGTGAACTAATTTTGGAAATGATTGTTTAGAGCAAGGGGTAACCTACAGCCTTGTTCACTCTTGTTTGATAAATAAAGTTTTATTTGAACATGGTCATGCTTGGTTTTGCTCTGTGAAGGGCTTGTCTACTACGGCAGCTGAATTAAGTGGCTGCAACCAAACCACATTGAGCCAGCAAAAAGAGAACTCTTCACTACCTTTGCCTATGCTATGATCCCTAGCATAGGTATCCTAACAAAATGCTACCAATTGCCAAGTTAATTCTCAGAGAGTCAGTTTCCAGGTAAGGCTCCATCTTCCCTCACACAGACACTACTCCCTCACAGAACAGGCAAGACTTGTCTCAGGACTTGTTTGGTAGTGGCTTGTGTGGAGTATGTCTGTGATATTCATGAGATCTTGTCTCTGCTAGACAGTGATGGAAGGTGTGCCTGTCCACGGTAATCTCTCAACCATTCATGCAATAGTCAGGCCTAAGCTCTTGTACTTCAACACACTCGGGTATTTCCTAGGAATGCTTAAACATTTTTCACGTAGTTACATTAAAGTGAATGTTGCCCGGTTCTGAGTGTAGACATCACTGCTTAGCATGAGGATTCAGCAGTTCTAAACCAAAGACTGATCAGATGGGAGTAAAGGCATGACACAGACATTTGTTTAAAAGAAACACAGAGATCGCGGCCTGGATGCCATGTTCTTCATCTTTTTTTTTAAAACCACAGTCCTTTACATTTCCTGAAGGGGAACTCTTAAATGGCTCAGTGAGTAGAGGTACCTGCTATGACCCAAGTCTGAAGACCTGAGTTTACTCTCCAGAACGACATGGTAGGAGAGAGCTCACTCCTCTAGTCGTCCTCTGACCTCCACCTATTCTACCCCATGCACACAAAATAAGATAAGCAAAAATGTTATAAAAATTAAAAATGCCTAAGTAAGTTGCATCGAGTAAACTGAATTTATGGAAAGAGCAGATGGGAAGGAAACTAACAATGAGCCAAGGAGGCCATTGTTTAAAAAGCAGTGTTCCTCTCCAAGGCCAAGTACTGGCTCTGCTAATCGCAGAATGAAGGCTGAACAACCAGCCACAGCCTTAGCTTGTCTCCTCTGAAGGAGAGAGATCTTCCAGCCTCACTCCCTACTTCTTATTGTTTAGAAGAAAGCTTTTAGGGAACGTTTAGCAAGAAGGTCCCACTACCAATATGGACAAATCTTAAAAGTGGGATCTCAACATGGTTTTAAGGAAACCAATTTGAAGTTGTCGATGAAGATGTTTCTGTGAGGGATCTCTTATACATTTGTAGCTTGTTTCTCACTCATGTGCAATCAGGATTTCTGTACTCATAAACATGATACTCTATGCATTGTTAATGTCTTCAATGACCATCCTTAGATGCCATGAAGACATTTGGGCTGTTTCTGTGAATAGAACTCCTACATTACTGAATGTATAGGTTCTGGGTTGGTTTTGTCGATGTTGTTGTTGTTGTTGTTTTAAAGATGTATTTATTTATTTATCTGGATTGCTTCTTTAAATAGGACTCTCAACTGATCTCATTAGAGTAGCAGAAACACAGAGTGCTGTGTTCCTGATAGAGCACCGCTGTGCTAAATGTGATTCCCTGACTGACTCTGGCTTACCAGCATCCATTTCCAGTACCATGACCAAGGCATGTTATAAGAGAAATCGTTGAATTGAGAGCTTCTTGCAGTTACAGTTTACTAACATGGAGGACAGTGTGATGGCAGGCAAGCAGGCATGGTACTGGAGCAGTAACCTAGGAGCTTATATCTTGATCTATAGGCAAGAGGCAAAGACAGGGGCTGAGTCTGGGCTGGGTTTCTGAAACCTCAATACCTATCCTTAGTGATGCACTTCTTCCAATGAGACCACACTTCCTATTCCTTCCTTAGCGGTAGGAACCAAACACTCAAATATATGGGCCTATGTAGGCCATTCTCATTCAAATCACCATACCCTCTAAGATACTACACAACCTGGTAACCACCCACATAGTGTAATTTAAAAGACACACCTTGAGATTAAACAGAACACCCTCTATTGCTGTCCTCAGGAAAGGATGAGGCAAGCTTACATGACTACACTTAGTCAAGAACGTTTTCTTCCAGAATCTGTTCATTTTTCAATCAAGAGCTATGTCTATTCATCCCCCCTATATCATATCATAAATGAAAAGGTGTCACTTCCCTATATCACACTGAGCTGCCATTCCCTACAGCCTATGTGTCTTGGTATGACCTTTCCCCACCTAACATTTAGATAAATCATGTGAGCTTTGGCAATTCTCACAGTTGGAGTCACCATAGAGGAGACATCTGGTTCAGAGTCATGGAGTCTCAGGTCCTAAGAGATAAGTGAATCTTCATACAAAGCTCTGGGTCTGAGCGTCCATTACTTGGCAGTTGTAGTACTTGGGGCAGATGTTTAATTCTGTGAAGCTCAGTGGTTTTATCTGTAAAGCTGAAATTTAAAAAGTCTTTATGACTATCCCCCCCCCAAATGCACAGGGTCTGTGCATATATATAAAAGGGTCTGGGCTAACCGGGTTAGCTGAGGGGAAGGCACAGGGTACATCTTTGAAAATTTGAAGTTATTATCAGATGGGTAAAATGTTAGCTTCTTTCATTCTTTCCCATCTGACAGCATCTTGAAAATCAACATGCTTTACAGTCTGCATTTTAAAATTACCTTCAAAGGCATAATATAAAGATGTGCCCAAAGATGAAATTAAACACATTCATCCCTTTAAAGCAGATCAATGCTAATATACAACAGTGTATAAAATCTTCTTAATATCACATCTGTAGGCTTTAGGGAAATGGAGCTGCCATGAATGAGAACTAATGCTTCATTATTTCTTACCCAAAATGTCAATTATCAATATGAATATATTTCCAAATATTGATCACAAAATTAATAATTCTAGTTAGTGTGTATTTTGACAATAATTCCTAAATAAAAATACACGTCTCATTTGCTGTGTGTTTCAAGTACGCTGTTGTGTTATTATAATGCTAACTATGGTCCTACAGAAGAATCTAACAATATCTAGAACAGCCGGAACCACGCGTGAATGCAAAGCCCTGAGTGGAGGGCCAGGAAAACAGGCTTCTACCATTCCCTGTAGTTTCTGCATGAAGGACCCAAAGCTGGTGAGAAGGAACAGCACCACATTGCTAACAGATCACATTTCTGGCCACATTCGGTTGCAGATTCAAACAGAAGTAGCTCAGGCTAGTGAAACGTAAGGACTTTGCTTGCACTTCAGCAGACATGGGTTCAAATCTGATACTAGCCAGTAGCCAGAAAATAACAAGCCAAACATTTATATTCCTCTGTCTCTGTTTTCTAACCCATCAGTGGAGAACTCACATCAGGAACTGCTGCCAGGATGAAATGATCTTGAGTATGTGCAGCCCTTCATAGCAACACATCTGGAATGGTATTGTCTATACCCCCAAGGTTAATATGAGAACTGTGCCAAGTATATACTATTTTGTTCTCTCTCACATATCAACACAGTTTGTAAGCATCTCAGACGGAGTTCTTAATGTTACCATCCCTGTGGGTTGCTCACCAACAATGCACAACACCACTTCCGTCTCTAATTTCCTCTAATGAATCCCCTTCTCTCCCCCACTCACAGCACATACTTGCTGGAGAATGAGTTGTAGGCTATAATCAGCATCTTGAATTCTAGTACAGAATACAACCTTTGGCTATCATCAAGATAACATTTTCTTCAAGGCATTGGTCCAAGATCTCCACAGCAGAGATTCACACAGAGAAGACACAGAGCCAGCGTGAATATTTATAGGTTACTGCCTTGGTACAAAGCCAGATGGATTTTTTGTAACCAAGATCTCTGCCAAAGGAACTATCTGTGGGTTTTCTTAATGGGATCTCAAAACCTTTTAAAATAATAAATAGAAGAAAAAAAAGGAAAGAAAGACAGAGGCATGAGAATGGTGACTCCACACTACTCTCTCAAGCTTGTGAACCAGTGCTGTATACCCGGGGAGGACACAAACAATTTTCTTTCCTGGGGAAGATGCAGAGAGAAAAGTTAAAACAGAACAAGCGAGGAAAAGAGCATGGTGGCTCTGGGGCACTGGGGACCTACATTTAATATAGGCCTGAAGAACTGTTCTTAAGAACACAAGTAGGGTGACCTAGGCCAGCTCCCCCACTGCTAGACCTCCCTGCAAATGTCAGTAGAACAGATATACACAGAGATCCTTTTCTCTGACACTTTAGCACTGTTACACAAGACAAGCACATAAAATCAAGGGGAGAACATAAAGCTTAAGCTAAGAAAATGTGTTCTTGTGCCTGGAGAGATGGCTGAGCAGCTAAGAGCACTCACTGCTCTTGCAGCGAACCCTGGTTCATTTCCCAGCACCCACATGGCAGCTCGTAACCCACAGGAAGAACCTTTCTGTCCTTCTTCTTGTGTCATTGGGGAAATGTGGATTATGTAGACTTCATAGTTAGTAGGAAGATGTGGGAGAACCAAAGGACAGATATGGCAGAATCACTCAGGAGAACCTCAAATGTGAAAGCTTCCAAACGTCACTACCACAAAATGCTCCATCTCTCCAAAGACAGGAACAGCTAGGTCAAAGGAAAACACATAGAAAAGAAAAACTGGCTTCCAAAAAGCAGGCCACCAAGGAAGACCCACCTCTTGCAAACCAAGGCAAAGAAAATAGAAGATTCTAGGCAGATTGAAAGAAACTCCTGAGATCCATTGCTGAGGGTGGGCAGGAGAGGGGATCCCTAACTTCCTTCTACCATTGGTACCCAAACACCAGACTGGTTTCCAGAGAGCTGTATGAAACCATGGGAACTCCACCAGGCAGTCAGACAGAGCATGGTAATGCAGGAAAAACTGGCCAGAATGACCTCGTGAGGGGTACTGGACACTCTTCTGGAGCTTTCTATTCTTCTAGAAATTCTTCTGCCATCATTATGGTGTCATCGAGAGGAGTCACAGCATGATCCAGGCAGGCCAAATGGGAGGCATGGTCTCCAAACCAAAACGGTGCTGAATTCTGTCAGTGTGCCTGCTGTCCAGAGAATAAGATCAGTTTCACCTGAGAATTTGATCATGAACTTCTCAGCACATTCCACTTCTCTGGAACTGTGGGAAAGCTGGCCCTAGCCATTAGCGAATTAATGAGCCCACCAGTGAGTCTGGTACACCCCTCAGCTTGAAAACCACTCAACATCCTACAAGAGCACAGTCTTGAAACACTGGCCTGTAAACACCTGTTGGGCAACAGACAGGTGCCTGAAAAGACGGTCTCCTCCCTTCAGAGATGCTCCCACCAAGTAACCTCACTTGATTCTTTGTCTGAAAAGTTCCCTTGAGTTCTGTTTTTGTAAAGAAGCACTCTGTGGCATCCAGTCCAAATAAGTCGCCTGCCTTTGTAGTTTTACCCAGCCACCTTCCATTTAAAGGCCTGTCTTTTATAATTTTTATGACACGTAAAGGACCCCGCAAATCCTCCTCAGGCTCAAGCAAATATAGACTCTCAGGATTCTGGGAGTAAGTGCTCAAAGAAGAGAAGTCTGGCTTCCCTCAGATTCCCACAGGGGCAGGGGAGGCACTCAGAGAGCAAATGTTGTTTGAGAGAAAAACAGCAAAGCAGCAGGAAACTGGGCCTGAACAGATGCCAGGGCTTAGCCACCTGCATAGAGGAAGAGAAATGGACATCAGAGAGAGCGATCTTGAAATCGAAGTTCATCACAGTCCTGCTGTAAAGTATTAGGTCAAACCTCCTGAATGGAAACCATGAGCAAAGGCAGAATGGGAGCATGAAATATACCTTTAATGAATTAAAGGGTGCAGGCTCTATCTTCCCCAGATTCACATGTCCTTAATTACACACTTCAAACAAAAATTTAAATTATTTATTATGTTGTTCTTCTGCGTGCCCATATAGTGCATGACTGTGGCCATGTGCATGCCATGGCCTGTGTGTTGGAGGTCCCAGAACAGTGTGCGGAGTCAGTTTTCCTCCCAGGTTTCCCTGACTTCTGGGAATGCAGCAGAGCTTGTTAGGCTTGTGTGGCCCATGTATTTATCTGTCCAGCCTCTCATCCTCCTTGAGACATAGGAGTTTTTGATAAAGCTTTTAAAAGATTTAGTGTGTGTGTGTGTGTGTGTGTGTGTGTGTGTGTGTGTGTGTGTGTAAGGTCAGATGCATACAGGTGCTCATGGAAGCCATAATGGGACACTGGCTCCCCTGGAGCTGGAGTTATATATAGGTAACTGTGGGTGTAGGGAATGGAAAGCTTGTGATCTGAAGGAGTATCAAGTGCTTTTAACTTCTGAGCCATATCTCCAATCCTCACTCTCGCTCTCTCTCTCTCTCCCTCCCTCCCTACATCTATCTATCTATCTATCTATCTATCTATCTATCTATCTATCATCTATCTACCTATCTATCCATCTATGTGTGTGTGTATGTGTATGTGTGGGGGGGGTTACTGCTATGAACAGGCATCATGACCAAGGCAAGTCTCATGAGGACAACATTTAATTGGGGCTGGTTTACAGGTTCAGAGGTTCAGTCCATTATCATCAAGGCAAGAGCATGGCAGCATCCAGGCAGGCATGGTGCTGGCAGATCTGAGAGGTCAACATCTTTATCTGAAGGTTACTAGTAGAAGACTGACTTTCAGGCAGCTAGGATCAGGGTCTTAAGCCCACAGCCACAGTGACCCACCTACTCCAACAAGGCCACACCTCCTAATAGTACCACTCCCTGGGCCGAGCATATACAAACCATCACAGTAATGTATGCATATATGCATGTATGCACATATTTGATAATGTGTTTTTAAACCAAGAGAATCACCAGTGATTGAATTGTACCAGCAATGCTCAGTCCACTGAGGTCGTTAGCAGTACTAATACATGTAGGCTGGCCTGACATCAACCAGTTTTACTCAAAGAAAAATGGCTGCGAATATGGGAATGCAGAGATGGTGTGGGAGAGTGAAAAAGATGAACTTTCAGGAAAAGAGCTGGATTTAAAGGTTTGCGGCTACTGCACCACGAGTGACACCCTTGACACCCAGAGCTGTTTCTTCCCTTTGAGAATGAAGGCTGGGATACAGAGTAAGTGGGCTCACGTGTGCACAGCCCATGTGAGGTGATGGGCACTAAAACAGTCATCAGGTATGACAAGCAATCTCACTTCTAGTCTGTTAGATGTTAGTAAATGAAGCAATCTCCTCTTTTCTCTCTCCATTATTTGGCGGACAGTGGGGTTCTATCATTGTAGTTTTAATGGCTTTCCATTAGAATGTTCTAGAGAGTTTTTGTTTTGTTTTGTTTTGTTTTTCCTTAACTGCCATCTGGCCACAAACCAAGTGGGTCATAGTGTCTGGGGAGGGGCCTCACAGTAGCTGTGATCTTGTGCAGTGTGAGTTCTGAGAAGCAACATTGCCCATGTTTTTGTGTTATGGAAATTGAGTTAGAGCAAACTGGTTTTACTGGGGAAAAGTTGTTTGTTGGGCTACCCTGATATATCCTTTAACTTCAAGAGTAGGAAGATGCTGTCTTCTAATGCTGTGAGATATTTGGTGTCCCCTGTGATTACAAAAGAGAAATAATCAATTTTTTATTTCCTTGTTCTCTTTGCTGGGGCACAACAGGGAACATGTCCAGCGATGGCCTACTAAGACAGCACTGCTAAATTGATGTGAATAGTGGAGACAAGGCACACGCAGTAGGTCAGCTAATTATTCTTTAAAGCTCCCTCCCTCTTTCTGTGCTCCACCCACTACAGCAACAGTCACCCAAAGGAGTGTCACATTGCAGGACTAGAACACAAACTGTGAGTAAGAGGGGAAAACTTAAAAGCCATTGCATATTCCATGCATGGAGATTTGGTGTGACAGAGGGTATGAACGGGAGATTAGTCAGCTATATCTGGAAGCCCCAGTCTTCTACTATACTCCCGTATACTACCTTACAGTTTAAGCCATTCTCCATTGTCTAAGAAGGCAAGAATACATACTTAATTAGGTTTCAGAGGCATAAGCATAATTGTGGAGATCAAGTACTTGCTTGACATTTGTTCTAGATCTGTTGATATCATCTGATGCCAAATATAAACCATGGAAACTCCTTCCCCCACATAGCAATGAGGTATTGTATTGAAGCGTTTTGTGTACCATTTCCTTGTCACAGGGAGCACTGGTAAAAAACAATTGCTGTGGAAGTGTCAGGATGCTAGAAGTTCATCATATGCTTTCAGACATGCTTATATGGATGCTGCTAGCGAGACTGCTCACGTGGTGACAAGCCACTAGCCAGACAGCTGCTGCTCTTCACAACGCTGCTCTCAGAAGAAAATGTGTCTAGGCCAGGGATGCAGCCAAGTTCCTCGAGTACCCACTAGCTTCTGTGGAGCCCCGGGTTCCAGCCCCAGCACAGCATAAACCAGCTACGGTGGCACATGCATTTGACCCTAACGCTGAGGAATTACAGTCAGGGTAATCAAAAGTTCAAGGACATCCTCAGCTTTGTGGCGAGTTTGAGAATAGACTTGGATACATAAGACCTTATATCAAAAAAGATACAGACATTAATTACCTAGTCCAGCTCAGGATCTCAGCATAGTTTCTCTCTGTGTGGAGAAATGTCTTAACTCTGTTAAGCTTAAAATAGGACATTAAATTCTGTTACCCATGATCCTTTTCAAATACAGTATATCTATAATTCAGTATGTGTAAAATATGGTCTTAGATCCATCTAAACAATTATTTTTCCAGCTGTTCTTTGATTATATTCAGACCCTAGAATAAGAATTTGTAAGGTCTCTCAAGCTGTAGAGAATTAAAACCCAGTAGTACACTTGGTACTTGTTGATTGAAACATGGAGTAGAATAATTGCATATATTGCCCCGGGAAATATATGCCATGCCATGTTTTAATATGTGGCTTGAAACTTGACTAGAGATTATGCTATATTGCGTGATATAGATTTTTAAAAGATTCTGACTCTACTTGTATCTAAGAAACAGCAGGTCAGTGGGGTGAGGCATGCTCCGTGTGGGATTCAGTCACTCTTCACTGTGCTCACGCCATGTTACAAGGTCAAAGTCACTCAGTTTTCTTTATGCTTCTTCATCTCTTCAAACTCATTCACAGTCTTCTCCTGATAACTTGTTCCAAGATGGGGCAGCAGCTTAAACTATAACGTGCACGTTTCTATCTACAGCACCTCTTAGGAGCCCCAAGTCAAGAGGCAGGAATACTCAGACAGAGCTCACCAGAGAAAAGGGAGATTCAGATGTTCCAAGATGTGCCCCCAAATGGGGGTCTGGATGCAGGGTTCTGAACTGCATAATGAGGCTCTGCCTCTGGCACAGACACTAAGTCAGTCCCTCTTGGCTTTGCAAACTGTAAGAAGATGACCTGAGGTCAGTGCTCTGGAAAATTCCTTCACATCTCCATGAAGCAGGTGGCACTGATGGTGCACACCTACAACACCAGTATTTGGCAAACTGAGGCAGGAAGGTCAGGAGTTAGGGGCCATGGGGCTACAGCAAGTTTGGTCCAGCTTAAGTTAAAGAGACAGACCTTGTCTTGTAAGGTAGGGAAGAAAAAGGAGAAGGGGAAATGAAGGGTCAGAGGAAAGGGAGGAAAATTATGGTAAAAACCTAGGGATTTGGCTTTAATAAGGTCTTTAAAACCTTCCATCTCTCCAGTTAAAATGTTTGGTCTCCTGTAAATGTCACTACCGGTATGATTTCCAGCCATGACATTCTGGATGTGGCTGGGCTGGTAAGATTCTATTCCCGTTCTCTCACTAGCCTGGCTCTGCCAGGAGCTAGTTCAGTTCTGGAACACTTCAAAAACATGTCTTTACCACTAAATTTCTAGGGGGAGCGATTCAAATTTAAAGTTTAAAATAAGGTCTCAATTTTTGAGCCCAGACAAATAATGTCATACACAGTGCGTTCGATAGCATTCACTTGAACCCAGGTTTATTCTTCTATAGAGTGGAAAATAACCAACCACGCTCACTGCCAAGAGCTGTTAGACTGTGGGCTGATGTTTTAAAGGCGGAAGCAGAGGATGAAGGGGGAATAGCTCCTCTCACGTTGGGCTCTTGCAAAGGCATGCGGTTCCCTCACCATTCTCACGGGATCCTGCACGCTGGAGCTACTTGCTGTTCTGTTGGTACTCTGTAGATGCTCTACGATATCTATGGATGGATGATGATGATGAAGCAAGTGTTAACATTTAAATCTGATGAATGTAAAGTGGGAGGAGACATGACACATGGAAAGGGACCCAAATCTAAGCAAACCTGGACCAAATTCCTTCCCGATTATTTAGCCACCCTGTTACATGGTGGTTTGTAAAGCAGACAAGAGAGTGTTTTCCTCACAGGCATTTCCTGAGTACTAAGTGGTACACGGTACTTACAGGGCTGATAGTCCTGGCACATGCAGAACCTGAGAAGTGACGATGATGACTGTGAATCAAATATGGGTTTTACTCTGAAGATGTAGATGCCATGTGTCCACTCCTAATGATATCTGACAGAGCTCCAAAGCCATCTCTGCCTTTTAATGCTCACAGCCTTATACGTAAGAGAAGACAGTTTCTACCAAAGACAGAAACTAAGTATTTTTCTGCACCTGAAACTTCCAAACTGCCATCTTCATCCCCGTTGGAGGACTCATACTATAAACACGAAATGCACATACTTGGGCACCATGGAAAGGCGGTGCTAGCCACATCCAGATGGCACAAGGAAACCAGTTAACTCAGGACAGAAACATCTAGAAAAGTGAGAAAGTGGTACAGCTTCCAAGGCAAACTCAAAGGCCCAGACACCCTGTTCTCCTACATTAATTTGTCTGCGCCACAAGGACTGGGATTTGCTTTTGTTTCTGCTTTAGGCCATAGTTGTCTTGAGACTGAACCTGGCACCTTGACCATGGTTGGCAAGCACTTGATCCCTGAGCTACACCTTCAGTCTAGTTCTTACAGAATCCTATTCAGATTTATACACTGTCGTTTAATATGCCTCTTCCTGCCCCTCCCCTCTTTAGGTAATGCCCTAACTGTGGAATGTACCTTCTCACCTAAGAGACACAGTTCTCTACTTTGTGGAAAACTGTACAAACAAATAAGTCATTTGACATGCTTATCATCATCCTGGTATTGCACTTTATACCACAGTCCTATAACACATTCATTACATATGCCTATTATTATACCTGCCTACCTGATACAAGATATTGCTACTTTTTTTCTGTAAAGCATCATATTCACTTAAAACAACCCAAGAGCAGGTACAACTGGTTTTATTCACATAGCTGTCTACATTTTTTCTTTCCAGTCCACACGTGTGTGTGTGTGTGTGTGTGTGTGTCACACAGAGACAGACAGACAGACAATCAGACAGACAAAGAAACAGACTAGAGAAGGGAGGAGATAGAATGAGAGGAGGAGGAAGAAAAAGGGGAGAGATAGAGAAAGAAGGAGAACAGGGAGAGAAGCCGTGGGTGCTAGTTAGTGTGCCTATTTGTGAATGTGTAGGGGACACTGGGTCCCTTTCTCTATCCTACTCCTGTTTGGTTGAGACAGGTCTATCACTGAATCTGGAGCTCATGGATTGGTTGGGATGCCGACCCATAAGGCCCTGAGGCCCTGGGATCCTGCTACCTCTATGTCTCAGCTCAGGTGTTATACATACATACACCATGCCAGGCTTTTTGTGCGTGTTGGGAACCAAACCAAGGACCTCGCACTTTTCTAGCAAGCACTTTACACACTGAGCAATCTCCTCATTTTTAATATTCTCAGTGTGTGCTAAAAAGTCTAGGCTTCTCCTTACACTATTTCCCCGCCACTTAGTAACATCCCTTTAGTTGTTCTTTAGAACAAATCAGATGAAGTGTCATTTCTTACTCTTCCTTTCCCTCTTTGAGATTTCCAGGATGATGTGACATGGATTTTCTTCCCTTAGAGATGTTTAGAGACACACCTCTACTTTGTCTTGGCCTTTATAACTTCCCAAAGGAAGCCCACGGCCATCTCAAGTCAGTGACCTTCAGTAGAACTTGTCATTTCCTTCTCTTGTTTTCCTCCAAGCTTCTCTCTTCGTCTTTTTATATTTTGCACATTGCCATGTGCTTCCATGAGGCTTTCCCTGTTACATTTCACTCATTATCAATCTGTAAACTTATGCTCCTTATGACGTTTGGAAATTCTTGACCATAATTTCAATAATATTTTCTTCTCCATTATTCCTTTTCTCCATTCCTTCTGAAAAAAAAAAATGAATGCACATCCGAACTTAACTTTGTTCCTAAGACTCTACTTCCACTTTTCAGAATCTTCTCTTTTTGCATCAGAGACGATTTCTATTGATTTCTCATTAAGGGGCCTGAATCTTTTTCCTACAATTTTTATTATGGTACTATTTAAATTCAGTTCTTAAACTTTTAGAGATAATATTTCTAGTTAAAAGTTCTCATTTTTTCCTAACATTTTCTATTTGCCTACCAAAATATCCTATTGTCATGCATTTGCACATGAATATTCCTTTTATCTCACTTAAGATAGCTGTCTGATAGTCACTGGTTAAGAAATTTGCCATTTGGGTGAAGTAAGCTTTTATTTTTAAGTAAAAGTAAAATTATACTCTTAACAATGGGTCATAGTTTCCCAGATATTTTTTTAAAGTAAAGCAATCATAGATTGTGTTCTGAAGATCATGAGAACTAGTGTGGAGATCAGATTCTGTCATATTCCTCTGAAGAACATTGACATCCATTTTAAATAGGGAAGTCCCTGTGTATTACAGCAAATGGCATCTTGGTTTACTATAAACAACAGGTCAGATCTGTGTTACTTTTCTGTTGCTGTGATAAAACCATGCATCTGAAAGCAACTTACAGAAGAATTCCTTTTGGTTTACAGATCCAGAGCAATATACAGCCCACTGTGGTGCAGAAGACCAGACAAGTGGCAGGCAAGAACAAGAAACTGAAAGATCACATCTCAGCTGCACTCAGGAAGCAGAGAAAGCAAGCAGGAAGTAGTGGGGTGTGCTAGAAACTCCAGTGATGTCTTTAGAAGGCTCACCTCTAAAGGTTCTATAACCTCCTCTAACATGACAGGGTCTCACTGAAACCATGAGAGCTTCTAGTCCAGTTCTTTAGTCATTATCTGTATGGTCTTGACTCTGGCTAGTACACACAGCATTCAGGAGTCACCAGAGATGAGTGGTTATAAATGAATACCCAAAGAATTCCCTTTCTAGGCTTTCTCCTTTTTAATGCTGTTTCCCTCATTCCCAAGTGGCCATGACCGCTCAACTCTGTCTTCTTGTTACTTGGGAAATCACACCCATTTCCCCCCCCAACACACAATTTTAGCTATATTGTGCCATGTTACAACTTCAACCTTAAAGCCACAAGACCAGCTATTCTTGTCCTCTACATTGCCATGAGGTAGCAAAAGCTGCTATGTTGTTTACTCTCAGAAACAGGGAGCTGTGATTTCTTTGGTCATTTTGTCAATGGAAAGCTTACTATGCTCAGAATGTATTTACCATATCAGAAGTAGAGACTATGGGTGGCTTAAGGACAGATGATGGATGGGTGGATGGATGGATGGATGGATAGAACAGATAGTTGAATAGATAGTCAGGACAGTCCAGTAACTAAGATCACTAGGTGGGTATCTGGTTGGGAAGAACAGATGAGTAGATAAATGAATGATAAATTTGTGTACCTAAAAATCAATCCAGTGCTGAACTACAACTACAGGTTGCCATCTTTCTGAGCTTCTCTCTCTATCTACCTCTAACAGAGATGCTTAGCTCTACCTCCTCTGGCAAACAAGCATCCTCTATGGTACACTTCAACTCATTTTCATTCTTAGCACTTAGAAAGTCTTGATTCCCAAGTGTAGGTCTCACATCACTGATAAAAACCAGACCAAGACACCACATTAAACAACACCGAACCACACTGACGTATTTTCAACTCTTCTGATTCTCTCAAGGAATACATCTCAGCTTGGTGCTAATATGCCTTTCACACCTTTCTAATAGGGCCTAATTTTCTCCTTTCGAACAGCAGGGTTCATGTGAAGACACTTCTTCAGGCAGTAGTATCTAGATGGAGAACAATAACATGATTTGGCTTTTAGCTGCCTTTAATTTGTAATGTTATTGCTTTTAATTCATGGTAAAGATATAGAGTTCACTTTCTTCAAAAAAATTACAATGCGAATTGATTTAAGAAAAGTTTTCAATGACACTATAGGTGAAATGCACATGAGAACAGGGAAAATTGAAGTAGCACACCTTGTTCTAGTTGCCGCAACTGATAGATATCCCTCAAACCCGACTCTCAGTATCATAATATAACAGAATTCATCTTGGCTCTCGAAAACCCTAGCACTATTTGGGCATCTACAGGCTGTGGGAAGCTCCATTGCATTCATTTGGGAACTGAGCACGGAAAGGCCTCCTTCTATAACATGGGTGTCAAGATAACTGCACACGTGAGAGCAGCAGACATAGGAGGAAGGTGTGTGTGAGCCACAGACAGTGTGGGAGACTCTCAGAGGCCTTATGCGAAACTCTGTCATTTTGCTCATGCCCTACTGGCTGCAACTCAGCCTCTGGCCACATTTAATTGTGAGATAGGGTAGGAAATGAATCAATCTAGTTGGGACAAGTAGGAGAAAGAGAGTTAGTTGGTGGTCTCGGTGAGCTTACCGATTGAGAAACTATGCACTAGTGTATCAGCTTCTACTGTTGTTTTGTTGTTACTATGACAAAATACTTGATACAAACTAGAGACAGAAGAATATATTTGTGGCTCACAGTTTGAGGAGACAGTCTACTATGGCAGATAAGTCATGGGAGCAGAGTGTGAGGTGGCTGGTCCTATCTCACCACAGGCAGGAAGAAAGAATAATAAACGCTACGGGCATAGCTTACTTTCTCCTATCTCTCTAGTCTGTGATTCTAGCCCATGGAAGGATGCTACCTATAATTCAGATGGGTCTCCCACCTACATTCATTCAATCTATAAACTTCCTCACAGATATACCCAAAGGTTTAGCTGCCAGCCCCAAGAGTCAATATTATTAATACATGGGTTATGTCACTTCAGGGCAGAGCAAGAGAGGAAGCAGCCAGTCCTCAGAAACATCCCTTCATTTGGTATGAATGCCTTTGGATATGAACATTTTTCTTTCTTATTTGCCTCTAAGCCCCTGCTATCAGGCTTCTACCAAAACACTGTAAGGGCTAGTCAGCATGTACCTCGGATATGCAAAGTTAGGATTTCTATTGAAGCAATAAAACACTGTGACTAAAAATCATTTGGGGATGTACAAAGCTTAAGTCCAAGTGGATCAAGGACCTCCACATCAAACCAGACACACTCAAACTAATAGAAGAAAAACTAGGGAAGCATCTGGAACACATGGGCACTGGAAAAAATTTCCTGAACAAAACACCAATGGCTTACGCTCTAAGATCAAGAATCGACAAATGGGATCTCATAAAACTGCAAAGCTTCTGTAAGGCAAAGGACACTGTGGTTAGGACAAAACGGCAACCAACAGATTGGGAAAAGATCTTTACCAATCCTACAACAGATAGAGGCCTTATATCCAAAATATACAAAGAACTCAAGAAATTAGACCGCAGGGAAACAAATAACCCTATTAAAAATGGGGTTCAGAGCTAAACAAAGAATTCACAGCTGAGGAATGCCGAATGGCTGAGAAACACCTAAAGAAATGCTCAACATCTTTAGTCATAAGGGAAATTCAAATCAAAACAACCCTGAGATTTCACCTCACACCAGTGAGAATGGCTAAGATCAAAAACTCAGGTGACAGCAGATGCTGGCGAGGATGTGGAGAAAGAGGAACACTCCTCCATTGTTGGTGGGATTGCAGACTGGTACAACCATTCTGGAAATCAGTCTGGAGGTTCCTCAGAAAATTGGACATTGAACTGCCTGAGGATCCAGCTATACCTCTCTTGGGCATATACCCAAAAGATGTCTCAACATATAAAAGAGACACGTGCTCCACTATGTTCATTGCAGCCTTATTTATAATAGCCAGAAACTGGAAAGAACCCAGATGCCCTTCAACAGAGGAATGGATACAGAAAATGTGGTACATCTACACAATGGAATATTACTCAGCTATCAAAAACAACGAGTTTATGAAATTTGTAGGCAAATGGTTGGAACTGGAAAATATCATCCTGAGTGAGGTAACCCAATCACAGAAAGACATACATGGTATGCACTCATTGATAAGTGGCTATTAGCCCAAATGCTTGAATTACCCTAGATCCCTAGAACAAACGAAACTCAAGACGGATGATCAAAATGTGAATGCTTCACTCCTTCTTTAAATGAGGAAAAAGAATACCCTTGGCAGGGAAGAGAGAGGCAAAGATTAAAACAGAGACTGAAGGAACACCCATTCAGAGCCTGCCCCACATGTGGCCCATACATATACAGCCACCCAATTAGACAAGATGGATGAAGCAAAGAAGTGCAGACGGACAGGAGCCGGATGTAGATCGCTCCTGAGAGACACAGCCAGAATACAGCAAATACAGAGGCGAATGCCAGCAGCAAACCACTGAACTGAGAATAGGTCCCCCGTTGAAGGAATCATAGAAAGAACTGGAAGAGGTTGAAGGGGCTCGAGACCCCATATGTACAACAATGCCAAGCAACCAGAGCTTCCAGGGACTAAGCCACTACCTAAAGACTATACATGGACTGACCCTGGACTCTGACCCCATAGGTAGCAATGCATATCCTAGTAAGAGCACCAGTGGAAGGGGAAGCCCTGGGTCCTGCTAAGACTGAACCCCCAGTGAACTAGTCTATGGGGGGAGGGCGGCAATGGGGGGAGGGCTGGGAGGGGAACATCCATAAGGAAGGGGAGGGGGGAGGGGGATGTTTGCCCGGAAACCGGGAAAGGGAATAACACTCGAAATGTATATAAGAAATACTCAAGTTAATAAAAAAAAAAACTATTTTTCTAAAAACTTGTAGTACTTTAAATGATTTAGAACAAAACAATGTGTCCTTACGCCCTGGTTGGAAAAATGTTAATAGATACTTATGAAAGTGTGCTATAATAATAAAATGTGTACTTTCATAAAAAAAAGCCTTTGGGGAGGAAAGGATTTATTTGGTTTATACTTCCATGTCACTGTTCATCCTCAAAGGAACTCAGGACAGGAACTCAAACATGGCAGGAACCTGAAGGCAGGAGCTGATACAGAGGCTGTGCAGGGGTGCTATTTTCTGACTTGCTTCTCAGCTTGCATTTTTATAGAACTCAGGACCACCAGCCCAGGGATGGCACTACCCACAGTGAACTGGGTCTTTGCCCAACAACCACTAATTATGAAAATGTCCTACATCCTTGTGTACAGACTGATCTTATGGTGATATTTTCTTATTTAAGGATTCCTCCTTTCCGATGACTTCACCTTGTGTCAGGTTGACATACAACTATCTGTCCAGTTCAGTCCCCACACCCTCAACCCCATAGAGCTGGAGTCCCTACTCTAGCTACAAGCTACCCATGTCCCCCGTCCCTCTCTGCTCTAATCTATCAGCTTCATATTAGCAATCCAATCATGCCTCTCACCTTTCCCATAAAACATTGCTTTGTGAGTTCAATTAGCTCCTGGAAATAGCACCTGTGTGGACGTTAATTGAAAGAGCTTTCTTCCCTGGAGGGAAATTATGAGTATCTATACAAAGACTTTCCAACCTGTGCTGTTGTTTTGAACATGGTTCAGCCAACAGACAATGATAGCATTTGTCTGGGCCACCAATAGTGACTAAACCACAGGAGGGTATCCCTCTGTAAGGGAGGAACCTTTCTCATGTGAGCACTACTCTACTTCTAGAATATTCTGTATTTCCTATTTGGTCACACCCCAACCCAGAATCTAAGACAGAATGCCAGCTCTTCAAAGGAGAATGCCACCCCCATGCCAGCATCTACCTCTGGTCTTCATACATCATAGAAAACTAACACAGGATACCATGTAAAAACTTAAATGAACTCAGGCACTTAACTCGTGTTTAATTAATACTTTTAAGAAGTATAATTTTTAAACAACTCAAAGTAGCACAAGTAAATTCTTTATTCATTTCCAAAAACTATAGCAATTATACCATGAGACAACTCTTTGTTCTCTGTCAGAGCAGAATGAAGAAACAACCCCACAACTTAGGCCATCACTCACTTGTGACCTGAGAGTGACTCCACTATTTTAAGCTCCTATGAATTGTTGGCAGAGCGTGTATGCAGACATTAATTTCTATAAATATATTTGGGAGCGAGGTGGCCTTTGCAACACACTGGTGTCTCATGAATTTGGCAGTAAGATGCCATTTGGACAGACAGTGACATTCTTCTGAAAAATACCTGCAGCTCCTGGAATTCCCAAGAACTAAGAAAATGTCCTACAGCCTTGTGTATGGCCTTATCTTATGGGGGTATTTTCTTAGTTGAGGCTCCCTCCTCTCAGATGACTTCACCTTGTGTCAAGTTGACATACATCCCTGTCCAGTTCAGTCCCCACACCCTCAACTCCATAGAGCTGAAGTGCTTACACTAGCTACAAGCGACCCATGTCCTCCTGTCCCTCGCTGCTCTAATCTTTCTGTCAGCTCCATATGAACAATCCAATCCTGACTCTCGCCTTCCCCACAAAACCTTGTTTTGTTCCCAACCCTTGTGAAGGGTTGTCATCTTGCTGGCTACAAGAGTGCCCACCCCAGCAGTACACCAGCTTCAGTCTATTTCCTACCTACAAGGCTGGTAGCAACTACTTCACACCGAGCTCACAACTTGCTTCCAAGCTCTGCAACCAAGCCACCAAGAGGCGGCCACAGCCATTGCAGGAGAACAGGCAAAGGAGAATGAGTCCTGAGAACTAGTTAAGCCTAGGCCAACTCATTCCATCCCTTCAGGCCAGTTTGAAATTTTCCATAACCAACTTCCAAAATGTGTGGGTTTCCCAAGTCTCTTCACAGAGCAACTTTCCTCTCTATGCCAGAAAACACGTGGGTAAGTCAGTCCTTGTTTGCCAGGATGTGAAACAATTTCACTGTCAGTCTGTCTGTCTGCTTATGTCAGGGACACAACAGGAAGACATCATTTCCCTGTGCTTCTACCTCCATCTCTGCAAACCTAGAGAAAAACCAAGTATCTGGTGTGAGCCAGATTGCTTATTTACCCCTCCCCCACCCCCTTTCACATCACATGTTTGGGCATGTGGCATGAAGACAGGCTTGCATGTGTGTGGGTCTGTGTTTATGCACATGCATGGGATGGCTTAGAGTTGACATGAGAGGTCATCTCTGGCGGCTTTCTACCTTATCTACTGAGGTGGGGTGTACTCAGTTGCTTTCTGTTGTGATAAAGCAGAGCCAGTTTAGGGGTGAAGGGAGAGTCCATTTCGTCTTACAGCTTATATAGCTCACTGTCTAGAGAAACCAAGGCAGGAACTCGATGCAGGAGCTTGAAGTGGAAACCAGGAAGGAACGCTGCTTACTGGCTTGTCGACTTCATTTGCTCAGCCACCTCTCTTACACTGCCCAGGCCCTCCTGACTAGGGATGAGACTACAGACAGTGGGCCAGACATCCTATATCAATTAGCAACTAAGGCATGTCTCGCAGACATGGCCATGGGCAATCGGATCTGGACAATTCTTTAGTTGCAGTTCTCTCTTACCAAGGAACTCTAGGTTTTTCTCAAGTAGACAAGTAAAGCTTACTATGACCCATGATCCCTGCCTGACTCCAGAGGCTGCAGACATGAGTGGTCTGACAAGCCAGCTTGCTCCAGAGATGCTGTTTATACACCTTATGAGTGCTGGAATTATGGACACCACACCCAGCCCGCATTTATGTGGGTTCTTAGGGTCTGAGATCAGAGCTTGTTCTAGGTACAGTAGCAGGCACTGTAACTGGCAAACCAGCTCCCCAGCCCTGTCTCTGCCTCTCATAGTCCAGCCGTAATCCTGAGAATCTGGATGGAGCATAGTACGATATCTTTCTTCAACGTTCGCTCTGAGATACTGCTTCACAGCTACTCTCCTTTTCCTTCCAATACCAGCCAGGCTTCTTCATCTTCACACCATTGGCTCTCCAGACATGGACGGAGAGGGGGCCTGCTGAGCTCTGACACATTACTTTTGTACACATTCACCCTCAATCTTTGATAGTGAGGGAAAGGGATGGCTTGCTGCTGGCCACTGCTTTCACGGTAGATGTCAAATATGCTTTACTCAAGTTTTGATCACATAGAATACTGGCTGGTAATCAGTCTCAGGATGTCAAGTGCTGTTCAGAGTAGGAAAGGGTAGTTTTGGAACCTTTCTTTTCAACAATCTATGTTAATAATAGCACCCCCCAAATATTGGCATATCTTTTATTACTACAGGATCACAGAAAATTCCCAAATTATCTACTTTTATGTCTTGGAGAAAAAATTAAACTCTGAAGATAATTTTATTACTTTGGGCCTATGTCTTCATCAGCTGGATAGACCTGGACCTGTTATTTTAAGACATTCTAAATTAAAAAAAAGAAAGAAAGAAAGAAATCGGTTTGGGCTTTATGCTAAAATTTTAATAATCACACCAAAGTAAAGGTCAAAAATATATTTAAAGCTAGTTAATATTATCATCAGAGTCAGAAAAGTACATAATGACAGTTCTAATTACTACATTCTCTTGTTTTGTACTTCAGAAAAGCAGCAATTACATCTCCACGAGAGCTACACTTCCGCACCTGTAATCTTGACACTGACATTTCCTCTAACTGTGCAGGGCTTTGGTCCTTGTGAATCTAAAGCTTCCAGAACATTACTAAATCCATGATGGCTTGAGACAAGTTTCTGACTATTACTCATTTTCCATGAAGAATGAATGCATGCAGCCAAGTTTAGTGGTACAGGTCCACATTGTCATACTCAGGAGTCTGAGGCAGGAAGATTGTAAGTTCCAAGCTTGGCTGGGCTTCAGTGTGAGTTCAAAGAGAGCCTGGGCAAAGATAGCCTGTATATCGAAATAATTGGGGGTGAAGATGGCTAGAGCATAGCTTAGTGGTATAGTACCTGTCTAGAATAAGATAGGCTTGGGGTTAATTACCAGAACCAAGACAAAGAGAAGACTATTTAAAAAAGACTTGCCTGACCTCTGTCGAAACCTGTCAAGGTTAAATCAAGTCTTGGTTTTGAAGCAGTCCTCCATGGATCATCTGTGACTGTTACCATCTGCTACATCACTTGTCCTTTCCTGTCCTGCCTCAGGCAGGTTTCATCTTCTGCATTTCCAACTCTTAGCACTCTTTCTGGACAGTTCATACATTTTTTTTGTAAAATATAAAGTATTCACAAATATAACTTCTGAGGCCAAAAGTTGGAAAAAATACTCATCAAGGGTCCATGAGATGGCTCAGTGGGTATATGTGCCACCTGCTGTCAAGCCAGGTGACCTGAGTACAAACCCCAGGACCCATGTGGTAGAGAAGAAAACTGACACCATGATCTGTCCTCTGATCTCCCATATATGTGCCATGTATCCTGTCTGTTTGTATAACTGGTAGAACATCTCTTGACTGTTTTTTTGCCATGGTCAGTGAAAGAGGTCTTAAGATGCTGGCATTGTAGCTACAAGATAGTCGGTTCCTGCCATCACCCAGCTCTCTGGCTGACTGCGAGGTCGAGCACTACCCTAAAGTCCTGTTTTATATGTATGGTGAAGGAGAAACCAATCCTTGAATGGGAAGCCACCAAAAGGCAGTGTCACTTGCTCCTGTTAAACACCTATTCTATCTTGAGGAACTCAGGGATAGCTGTCTGAAGCCTAAGCCTTCAAATCCTCACCCCAGCAGCTTCCCAAAGTCCAGGTGCTGGGTTTCTAGAAACTTCCGTTGATGCCAATACATGCAAAGAATAATGTGCAGGCATAGCTGAATCATAGCACCAATGGATATTTTCATATGGACCATGCAACTTAACTGCCAACATCCCATTTGGTCATGGAAGCATGTCATGAAATTTGTCTTGAAAAGAAGGGATAGCATCAGACTGTAGCAGGCAGGCTTTTCCACCCATCCTCCTCCTTTCATTGAGGGCATCCTAAGCTGTGTTCCTTTTAGGGCACAGCTGAATGCTTCTTGCCTATAAAACTATTCACTTATTACGAGGCATTGGCCACCTGTCTCCTGTCCTCACTAGCTTGCTGTCACTAAGTGTAGGCAGGGAAGTCAGAGGTTTGACGCCATCTTGGCTTGCTCTCACTGCCTGTGCAAAGAATACAAGTCTGAATACATTCTCCTGGGGTCAGTGAATATGTTATCCTGTGTCTGCATCTCTGACAATGAGGACGTTGATGATGCCATACAATGCCCCCACACTGATGTTTGGGGACTGGTCAGCCATTTGATACAGGAGCAGGAGACTTTTAAGAATACAATTGGTTGTGGGGCTTCAGAGGACTTAGGATTGCCTGTCCTCCTGATGGGAAAAGCGTGCGTGGAACCCCAGCAGGAGTGAGGCTTTCTAATCTTGGATAGAAAATGAATAAGCCAGACACTTTCCAACCACAATTTCAACATTCTGGGCAGTTGACCCCCAGGTTAGCAAATACCAATAAGGTCTCATCTGGCACTTGGTTGAATCCTCTGGGAAAGTCTGAAACATCCCCAATAGTGACCACAGCCTTTGGCAGAACCCACAGAGAAAAATCAACACACCCTGACATACCGTAGAATTGTGTGTGGCATTTTTTATCTTGGTAAAACCAGCGAGTTAGAAGCATATGATTTACCCCACATGATGAATAATTTCCCTCAAGTTAAATAAACAACATGGCGATACTTAATTTACCAAATAATGAATATGCATTGTACATAAATATGAATTGTATATAAATATGCTTGTTAACTACTGAATATCAGAAAATCTGGGAAAAGGGTCTTATACAGAAAAACAAAATTTCATTTATAGACATAACCAAAATTTTTCTAAGATGCTCAATGTTTCTGGCTTGACAATTATTGTACTTTCATTTCGGCTGCTATAATAATATACCCAGATTAAAAAAAACAGTTTATTGGAAAAGGAAGGTTTTATTTGCCTTATAATTCCAGGTTACAGTCCATCATGGCAGAGAAATTGCAGTGGCAGGGATGAAAGCGGCAAGTCACATCATGTCCACAATCAACAGCAGAGAGAAATAAATGCACAAAAGCCTGCTTGCTTGCTTTCTCTAACTTTTACATAGTTCCAGACCTCCTACCTAGGGAATATTGCTGCCCCCAGTGGGCTGAGTCTTCCCACATCAGCTGATAATCAAGACAAATTGGCTTGTCAGAGACTGGCTCATAGCAAATCTCATCTAGAGAGTTCTGTGGTTAAGACTTTCTTCCCAGGTGACTATAGGCTGTGTCAAGCTGACAGCTAAAAACTAACCCTACAGGTTGGTCTCATGTATCTTTGTATCTGATCCAACTCGTGGATAATTTTATGAATTTGCTGGACTTGTTAAATGGAACAGTACACAGGCTTCCCCTTTGGCAATTATTCAGTATCTCATGGTACCCCTGAGAGTGGCAGCACGCTTTTGCTTCCTGTAGGCCTGCATATTCTCACTGAAAGTATAAGCTACCAGAACACAGTTTGGTGGCTATAAAAATATGTGTTTTCAGAAAGAGAATGAGAGAAGTGTACTACATCTGCCATTATTTCTGGAAAGAAGAATAGTACATATTCCTTGGAATATGTTACTTTAAAGGTGATTCTTGACTATGAGGGGAAAAAATAATCTTTGATGCCCATAGAAATGACTGTGTAGGAGGAAATGCCATGTGGCTGAGAAAACCACAGGGCACGTTAATGAAGCACTCAAAAGCCAGGCTATTCTTGGGGAAATCGCCTAATGTTCTAAGCAGAAACTGTTAGAACTAATTAAAACAAAATCGTGAAGCAATCATTTTATTATACTCACAACCACAGTGTTTATCCAGGCCCTGCTCTGCTCCAAGCACGATTCAGGCAGAAATAGCACAAAGGTGAATAGGATGCATGCTTGGTCAGTTGGCATCCTGGTGTTGTTTCGCCCTTGGAACCCCATGTTCATGCTCTTCCTTGCTTTCTGTAGCAACCAGTGGTATTCACACGAAAGGTTTGTGGTTCAGAAATTAACAAAATAATAATGATCCTGGCAAAAAGTCCTAAAGGACATTGAAACCCTGCATCCAACACTTACAGATGAAGAAAAGCCCATGGTTCTTTAAAAATAACTCCACAATTTACATTATTTTCTTAAAGGGGGACAAGTTATGTCAGTTAAAAGCTTGCCTTGCAAGCATAATAATAAAAAAAATAGATGTGGTAACAGAGATTTGTATTCCTAGTATTACATCTTTGTACCCCTATTGTTAGGGGTGTGGAGACAGTGATCTTAGGTTGGTGAGCTCCGGGTTCAGTAAAAGACACAAACAAACAAACGAAAAAGCAAAATTCAAAAAGGAAACAAACAACAGCAACAAAAGATGCCTCGTGGGTAGATAAATCCTCACTCCTGAACAAAAACTGTATGCAGCAAAGAAACACTGCAAGTGTGTGGGGTGGCCCTCCCCAGGGAAGAGCACACCAATTGCGTTTCTAGTGCAGAACTCTTAAGTTCTGAAAGGACACATACGAATAGCATTATATGGACCAAGCAAGTCATACTGTTTAGGAAAAATATATGCATATACATATGTATATGCATTAACAGTGTGAAATGAATTTGAAGGGAAGTGGGAATGGGTATATGAGAGGGATTGCAGGAAGGGAAGGGAAGGGTGAAAAGTTGTTATTAAAATATAATGTCGGGGCTGGGGATTTAGCTCAGTGGTAGAGCGCTTACCTAGGAAGCACAAGGCCCTGGGTTCGGTCCCCAGCTCCGAAAAAAAGAACCAAAAAAAAATATATATATAATGTCAAAGACAAGCATGAACACACAAAAGGAAGGATATAGATAGCACCAGAAGAATGATACCTGAGTTTGCTCTCTATGCTGAGTGTGTGTGTACACTCACACACAGACACTGACACAGACACACACACACACACACACACACACACGGACACAGATATACACACACTCAATTATTTTTAATGGAAAAAGAGAGATATGCATGATGGAGATGCACAGATTGGTGGCACTTTAATCAGGAATTAAACTTTACTCCAACAGTGGTGGCACAGGTGAACGCTCTGTGGTTCCTAATGTAAGGGGTCCAGTCAGAAAGATCATCCTCTGAGGAAGAGAATGAAGGAACACAGCCACAAAAACATGAGCAGACAGACCCAAATTGTGGAATGCTGAACTGAAAAAATGACCTGGACTTCCAACAACACCCTTCACTCTTATACAAGACAGAAAGAGGGGGAACGTATCTAAATTGAAAACAACCAAACATGTGGAGGGGAGAGACTGGTAGATCCTGTGTAGCTTGCTAGCCAGCAGGCTTAGTTATTTGGTGAGCTGCTGGTTCAGTGAGAGACATTATGTTAAACAAAGAATCCAAGGCAATGTGTACTTATGGTTGAGAGCATGTAGCTTTAG
Source organism: Rattus norvegicus (assembly GCF_021556685.1). Classification (NCBI taxonomy): domain Eukaryota; kingdom Metazoa; phylum Chordata; class Mammalia; order Rodentia; family Muridae; genus Rattus; species Rattus norvegicus. The sequence continues at coordinate 112,678,054 of NC_141535.1, read as the reverse complement.
AGATAATGAAGGGTGTCTTAGTCAGGAATTCTAGTGCTATGAGGAAACGCCATGACCAAAAGAGCAAGTTGGGGAGGAAAAGGTTAATTCAGCTTCCTCTTCCACATTGCAGTTCATCACTGAAGGAAGTCAGGACAGGAACCTGGAAGCAGGAGCTGATGCAGCGGTCATGAAGGGATGCTGCTTTCTGGCTCGTTCCTAGTAGCATGCTTGTCCTACCTTCCTATAGAACCCAGAACCACCAGCCTTGGGAGGTCACCACCCCCACTGATCACTGCCCACTGTTAAAGCAAGCCTTACAGCTGGATCTTATGGAGGCATTTTCTCAACAGAGCCTCCTTCTTCTCTGATGACATTAGCCTGTGTCAAGAAGACACACAAAGCCAGCCAGTACAAATGGCTAGGGAAATCTCAACATGGACTTTCATGTTCAGTGGTATGTCAAAGCGCGGTGTCCAATTCCCTGATTCTTAATGATGTTATGATGGTGAAGGGACAAGGTTCTGCTCCTGAATGAGAAGGTTGAAGCATGAAGGGTGACATAACATGATACTGGCAACTTCCTTTCAAATTTTTCTTAAAAAGAAAAAAGTGTCTCAACACATATAAGTAGAAATACTAGGAGGATAAACAGTCACAAGCAGCAACTGTTCACAATCGACCAATGTAGCTGGGAGGCATAAGGACATGTAACATGCTTCTCCACAACTCCCCTGCATAATGTGTAACTTTCCTTAGAACACAAGTTAGGGAAGCATGCAATACAAAGTCTGGCAGCTGCCTGAATTGGCTATGACAGATGTGGACAACAGTAAACAGGCATGTTCAGGGTCCGCCTGGCTGATGCATGTGCTGTTGGCTTTTAGAGGTCCGCTGGATGACAGAGTAACTTAATCTGAATGATGGGACTGCCCAGAAAGTATACTCTAAGTTTTCAAAGGTTCATGATACTTCAAATGCTACTCTAAAAAGCTTCCTCTGCTTTCTAGTGTTAGGGACATAAACCAGTACACTTCAGGAAGTGAGCCTTCTCCCTGTACAGGTCAATGAGACACAGCCCAAAGACCATTTTCTTTTAAAGTCCTCAGTGCATGAGTTCCTGAAGAGAGCTGGTATAGGTTTGAGACAATGTAGATGTGTATACCCATATTCCTGCCCATGGTTGTAAATGAATCCTGATTCTGATGGGAACTCAGAAATTAGACAACACAATTTCCTTTTGAATTATGAATTTCCTCCCTATAAATTCTGGTAAAAGTCTACATATGAATAAATCCATCCTATGTTTTAAAGCAAAATCACAATGTCTTTGTAAATAACATTTTGGTATTAAAGAAAAAATAATAAAGATGTTTATATATATAAAGGGAAGAATTCCAAGTCCAGGCCCCATCCTCCTTCTCTGCCCTTTACACCTACAGGAAATTCTACAGGAGAGTATCCCCTTCTCAGGGGAGGGGGCCCTCTCCGCCCTGACTACTGCCACTATCTCTCATCCATCCCAGTCTCTCTGGCATTACCCGGTCCGTATGTCATCAAACAGTGTTTCCAGTTGTGTGTACTCGGCAAAGTCTGTTCATACTACAAAATGCTCCTTCTTCTTTACAGACTGTCTGGCAATGACATGGAAATAAAATGCAAGGGAGGCAGATGTGCTGACACCCCCCCAATACAAAATTCATAAAGTCAAAGAAAATTAACTTTGTATCACATGACTCAAAGGTCATTTTTTTCTACTAAAGCTAAGCAAGATAAAAATAACTTCCCTCATTTTTATTGCTCAATTGCAGTGCGAAGTAACTAGGGAGTTAACACTGGGAGAACCTTGTCAGGGGAAACAGCCAAATCACCTCGCTTTAACAGTGGGCAGCAATTTCTACCCTGCATTCGCAAATTCAAGATTCTATGTGCATCCCATACACGGCATTGGTATCAATCACTTATATGAATATTCTAGGAGGTGATTTCTTGTCCCAACTGTCATTTGACATTGCAAAATATATAGAAATATGTAAGATATTCAAGTATCTGACATAAGCATACACTAGCATGAGTAAAATTACAAATCCTTCCCTTTCTAAATTTACAAAATACATAAAGGATGTGTAATATTTCAACATATTCAGGTTGCATAACTAAATGTTCGCCCTTAAGGATGAACGCATTACTGGATATAACCTCCAAATGTAAAACTTAGACCTGGGCACACATTTTTTCAGCTCACACATTTTCCTCCTCATATCTCCAGTTTATCAAGCACACAACTTCACTCCTATAAGAAATGATTCTTTCTTACATTCTGAAAGCTCATGTGTATTGGGTAAATGATCTGCATGGGTTTATCTGATCTTTTTGATGTCATAAGAAAGGCATCACTCCTGGCCTACTTCCTCAGAAGGAAGGCAACTCCTTCCCTTGCAAATGATGGAGAGTTAGGAAGACAGCCTTCGGCACGAAACAGCCTTCCCGTGTGTGCTGGATGCATGCAGACAGCTGGGCAGGAAGCTCATCAGTTGAGGATTGCTCTAATGGGAAGTTGGGGCAAGCTGCACCATGTGGGATCAGACTCTAGAGGGAGAAGGAAGTGAGATGTGAAAGGAATGGAGAGGTCCAGATGACAAGGCTAAGACGGATGGGCCATGGGCAAGCTCTAGAAGAGAGAGAGAGAGAGAGAGAGAGAGAGAGAGAGAGAGAGAGACAGAGACAGAGACAGAGACAGAGACAGAGACAGAGACAGAGACAGAGACAGACCCAGGAATGATGTTAACCAATAGTAGATTCCCGGCAGACGGAGCATAGTGAGCTAACGTACACACTGTTAGCATGATGTACTAACGACATAGCACACATTACTCAGCTGCCATCCTTTCTCCATACCATAAAGATATATGGCTTAACCACACCATAAAGGAACAGCCACACAAGGCAGACGACAGCTGAAAACCTGAGGAGTTATTTGCCCGTTAGAAAGAATGTTATGTTTGGAAATCTGTGTGGAATTCTTTCTCCAGCTTCAAGATCACAGATCTGCAGAGGTGGGAAGCAAGTGAAACAAGAAAACAAGTTCTAGACAAGCTAAGCAATGGTCTCTCATTTGGGTGACTGACAGTGAAACTTTTGAACACTGGGACTCATTCTAAACAATGAACAAACCCCCCAAAACCCACCACCACCCCCATCAACAAAAACGTTTAGATGCCAAGTGTCTCATTCGAGTAGATTTTTATTAAAGAGTGGAATGAAAAGATCTAAAGCCACAGGAAACTGGAAGACAAACTACCAGGAGAAATATGTTCCCAGTGGTCAGAGCGTCGGTGGGGGGTGGGGGGTGGGGTCTCAGCAATGCTGACTCAGCTTTTTAAAGCCAATGCTTGAGTGGTCTGCTGTGATGGCCAAAGGTGATGGGAACTGACTAGTCCAGTTCTGCAGGGCCAGTGCCGAGGACAGACTTGGCAGGAGGCTTCCTGTTTTAAGGTGGCTTCTCAAGTGTGAATTTAGGGAAGATATTCAAAGGATCCATGGACACTGCCACTGTCAGAGGCTTTCTTTAATGGGACACTTTGTGGGGCTGGCAGGATGGCTCAGAATTAAAAGCACACACTGCTCTTGTAGAAGACAGTAATCCGGTTCCTAGCACCAGTAGGCTGGCTCAGACCATCTGTAAGTCTAGATACAAAGAAACAGACGCCCACTCACAGGCACTGCACATACAAATGATGCACAGACACACATGCAGTTACAATATCCAGACGCATGAAATAAAAACAAATACATCATTTTAAAGGACAGAAAGAGAAGGGTGGAGGTTGTCTCGAAAGAATTAGGGCCATATTTAAACCACCCTTTACCTGTGTCTTAAGCTCATTCTGTCTTTCTTTTCTGGTAAATGTATTGGGTGAAGGGCTAATGAGCAAACTGCTAGCAGCCGAGTGTGCCCTGCGGTCCTTTGGATTTGCACCACTGCAGCTCTGAGCAGAGCTCACCGTAGGCTCTTCATCATACATACTTTCCCTAGCCAAGCAAGCCAGGAGCTCAAAGGAACACTCTTCTTAAGTGTTCCCCAGTTTGGAGGCTGCACACACACCCCATGTTTGGCTTCTATAACAGGCCAGATGTTCCTAAAACGGTTTGACTAAAATGCATTCACTCTTCCATTTGACTTCAGTCTAACCTAACCTGTGCAGAAATACTTGTGCAATGATATACAATGATGGCAAATGAAATGCTTCTGTTATATTTCTTCTTGTGCTCCCGCGGTATCAAATCTAGGCCACGAGCCATTTATGAAATTTAGCCTTCTTCATTGCTAACCCCGTGAACAATGTCATTCATCCTGGAATGGAGTGACGTCTTCCGGAAGGACAGAGCTGCATGACCTCTCCCCCTTGACTACAAGCCACTAGAATTGTCCCCAGAGATGCCTGAGGCCCTCTGAGTCTCTGGAGCTCTTTTTATATATTAATACGATGACATCAAATGCTATTTTCCCTCTTCCCCCACGGTTGTACAGTGGAGTTTCCCAGAGGCTGCATGCCACAAGATGATATCATCACTGTGGCTAATGGATTGTGTGCTTATGTCTTAGTATTATTGTGCTTTAAAAAGTCCTCATTGTATTTAATGAAATCACATTTATTGGCACTATAATAAATGCTGGTAGGTAATGTATCTACCATACATATTCTTGTAGTTTCCAATACTATTAAGACTCTAAAGGACACCTATAAGTTGGCTCAGTAGGTAAGGGTGCTGAGCTATTGACCTGAGATCAGTCTCTGGGCACTACATGGTGAAGAAGAAAACTGACTCCTGTGAGTGGTCCTATGATCTCCACACATGAGATATGGCATGCATGGGTACATGTGTGTGTGTGCACACATACCCACACTGCACGTGCACGCGCACACACACACACACATACACATACACACACATACACATACACACACACATACACATACACACACATATATATACACACACATACACACACACGCACACACATACACACTAAATTAAAGGTAATAAGAACATAAAGGAGATTGTTAAAACTGTTTAAGAAGTAGAGGGGTCTTCCTAAGGTAGAGTTTAGATAAATATGGTAGTGACTGTCTGTAATCTCAACACCCAGGATGCTCAGACAGAAGGATTGAGTTCAAGGCCAGGTTTGACCAGAGACCTCTGTTTCAAGTCAGGGTATAGGATGGGGCAAGTTAAAAAATAAAGAACTTTATTACAGTCCTTCAGTTTTCTGCACGAAAATTTCTCAGCTTTTTTTCTTGTTCCACACCACAATCCATACTGCAATCTCTTGTTATATATTCATTTAATATTTCAATAAACTTTTATTTGTATCTATTATAAACCCCACCTCACCCCCAGAGAGTAGTAAAGTCCACTAGTTGTGTACCCCTATGACTAAGCTGAGTCAAACCCTGATGCCACATTCTTCAGAAGGGTTTTCACAGCCCAGAACAAAAAATATCCAATTGTCTACTTTCTTCCAGGAACACACTAAGCCTTTCTGAAACATTTGTGCTACCCAGTCATTTCAGATCCTAATTTGTTTCTCCAAATATGAATTTTTTGTCAGCTTAAACACAATGTGGCTCTCAAATGCCAATTTTTCACCCACTAATTCCACTCATTAAAATACTTGTGGTGTGCACCTAATAAGACGAGAAATTGCAAACTCCAGTCGCAAATATAAAACACAAAGCAGATTCAAGAAAAGTTTTTGCACATTTTTACAACTCAGAGACTTTTTCTCATCCAAATCTAATTACCAAGGGCCTAGGAAGGGAAATTCGCATCATAATGTATGCTGAGACCCATTTCCTCTGCTTATACAAACACGATACAAATAGTTGTGTACAGAGTGCTTCATTGGATAAATATTAGCATGCCATTATCACCGTTCACTGACTAATCTGAGACCTGGGGTCCTCTGTAAACTTCGTAGAAACAAGGGAAGAGGAAACGAAATCTCCATTTCAGCTCTCTAAACACGAGCAGCATGCATGTTGCCCGTGGCCTCCCGACCAGGACACTGATGCTCAGGAGAGGTTGGCACTTTGTTCAAGACTGAACGAGCAGAGTGAAGCTGGAGCCCGTCTCATGCCTGTCTCTGTCTATGTTTTCCCCCTTCAGCAATCATTTTTCTCAAGAACTCTCCCCGAAGCAAGCACACTCCAATACAAGCTGACCCAGAAATCAGAACTATGAAAGCTCTTCTGGTGCTGTTCTGCAGTATTTGTGTGTTTTCAACAAGGCTTTCCTAGTGGATCAACATAACAAACGACACTGCAGTTAGCAGTTAGTCAAACACTGTGACAAATGATACACTCTCAAAGAAATCAGAGAAGAGAATCCACTGTTAACATTGTTTTGTCTCGTGACCAGCTGCCCGGTACACCATTCAGATACACGGAAGCTGTGTATAATGTCACTTGTGTGTATATTTCAGGGCGTCCATTTGGTATTGGATAAGCCATTGCTCCTGTTCACAGCACTCTTCAAGGTCTACAGTTCTTTGTGTAGGATTGAGGGCTTTCCACTGTCCCCTTCAGCATGTCTAGCACTGTCCTTTTCCAGCTCATGTTCAGATGTTATTGGTATAGTTTCTATCTGAATAGGTTGTATTTATCTTTTTAGGGGTATACATATGCCATCCTAATATGTGTATATATGCATATAACAATAAGTAACAGTGAAAGAGGGGATAAATTTGAAAGAGAACAAGGCTTGTGTGGGAGGACTTGGAGAGAGGAAAGAGAAGGGTGTAATGATGTTATGTTATAATCTCAAAAGAGGGTAATTTTTTTTGAAATGCTTAGCCATGTAGGCTTTTACAGCTTTATTTGCATAAATAGGAAGTGTTTCAGCAGTGTATGTGTGTGTGTGTGTGTGTGTGTGTGTGTGTGTGTGTGTGTGTGTCCTTCAATAATAAATGAGACTCCAACATGGGACACCCAAGTCAAACTTCATTCTCCTGGGTTGTTGGGGAAGGGCAGAGTCTGTGACACTGACATGTATTTTTGTCCTTAAAGGTAACTCCAGGTCCAAATAAGGTTATATGATAGGCATGCAATTGCACATGTATTATGACCAAACTGGAGTTTTTAAAGTCTAGAAGCCACACCAAAGTGATGAGGCTCAAATAATTATCTCTGGGCAGTATAATTTCCAACTACAAGATCTTTCCATATTGTCCAACTTATTCCACAATTATTCATATATAACATGCATAATTTATAGAAAAGAAAAATGACTGGACTCCATGTAGCATATGGTTTTAATAATTTCTCTGTCAGCCTGATGAGATGGATCAGTAGATATCACTTGTGCATAATGACTAGAGTGCAGACCCTCAGAACCCTCAGAACCGCACAACAGCTCCATAGTCACGTGGCCACTTGTAATCCTAGGTCTAGTAAGGCCCAGGCAGTGCTTCCCAGGGCAAGCTGACTAGCTGGGTTAATGGATGGACAAGTTTTAGATTCAATTGAAAAGCACTTCAGCAAACAGAGAGCTGTCCAGGAAGATACTTCAGGTTTCCTATGCACAAAAACAAAGGTTTGTGTGTACCAGCTCATGTCTACACACAGATACACACAGAGGGGAAGCAAAAAAGTTGTCTCAAGAGCAGGATAAACTTGAGGGCCCAGAACAGCTGCTTGACTGGTCCCTGACAACTGCAACGGTAGTGAGACTGTACCAATCACCTACACGGGCCACTCTGCACATGCTCATTCAGAACTGCCCTCCCTGTGGGAAGCAGCCACAGCAGTCTACTTAACTGAGTGCTTCTAACATTTTGTGCTAGCTGTCTTTTAACAAGGATGTTTTTTCCTGATTCATTATGTATTTTAAACTTTCAAAAATATAACTACTATATATACCAGTTGTCACATTTAAAAAAAAAAAAGCCTAGGTCGGGTAGTATCATTTTGTAATACCACTGCCAGAGAGGTAGAAACAGGTGGGTGAAGACATGTGGTTGACCTATGACCTCCACGTATGTGCAAATACTTAAGTGTCTACCCATGTAGACATTACCCCCCCCACACACACACACATACCAGAAAAAGGAAACATTGAAATGAGAAGTTATTGGCTGCTAAAAGACCCAGAATTTCCGTCCTCACTTGATTCTAGAAGCCTCATGTACTCATCTCCATCCCCCACTCAAGAAATGTCTCCTGTATGCCTGCTGGGTAAGTCTGGCTGCCTGACCTCCAGGGAGCCCACAGTCTACCCTGGGAAACCCTGCCCAATCACAATCCATGTAACAAACACAATGAGATCTCAGGGGTCTCAAGGCTTTATAGAAGTGGTGTTGCCTGAAGCCAGAAATGAGAAGAACCCAGCAGGGAAAAAAACAAGAAGGGTCTTCAAGCAGAAGCTGGCAGGCTATCCTATGTAACAGGACATCCTGGATCTTTAATTCAGGTCTTTTAATAAATCTAAACCACTTTAATATCACAAGTAATAGAACTCAAGCAATCACTGTTAAATATTCTAAAAATATAAAATTAGCACAATTTCAACAGTGCCACGAGGTTGGCTTCTGGACTGAGGAGAAAAGAAACAGTGAGGTGTGGACAGCATCCATTGCTCTCTTCTGACTGTGGATGAACGTGACCACCTGAGCCTGCTGCCATGCTTACAGTGACAGACGCTATCCTCAGACTGAGCCCAAATAAACCTGTCCTTAAGTTGCTTTACCAGAAATAAACCTGTCCTTCAGTCAAACATCTTTGTCACAGCAACAAATATGATACAACATAGAAGGCAACCTCACAGCGGACCAGCAGACCAAGAGACAAACACATTACCTCAAAAGAGATACTTTGGAGACAAGAAGATTAAGACGCTGCTTTGAAAGGGAAGAGAAAGACTTCCTGCTATTCAATATTTAGTGATTCCATCTATTCAACTCCCCACTAGCCACAGTGACAAAACACAATTTTATTTGTAAAGATGCAACCCCTGGGCAATTAATTAAGTCATTGCGTCAGCCTTCCCAACGCTGCTACCAGTAACTCTGCATCCCTCTTGTTAGTTGGAAGAGAATACGGAGCCTGAGCTCATCCCGGTCTCTGGTCACAGAGGACACAGTTCCTTATTTATTGTTGCTTCCTTTCATCTAAGTTCAGTCATGGATGGCCTAAGGTGTGTCTCAGTCACATGTACTCCCCCCACCCCGGGACAGGGTAGCAGCCTCCAAGGCCTGCCACTACAGAGCACCTCAGCTTAGGAGGCAGGCCTAAAGCATACTCATTTGCTTTCCTACCCATTCTGGAAGCTGGACATGTGAGACCTGGGCGTCACTAGGAATGTGTCCTCCTGGAGGGTCTACAGAATTAACAGCTCCTTTCTCCTAACCTCCGTTGGTTCTTGGGGATCCTTGGCTATAGATTTATGGTCAATCTCTGTTCCTAGCCTCACAGGTTTGTTCCCCTGTGTCCCTTCTTATTAGATATGTGCCACAATGGAATAGGACTTCAATCAAGCGTGATCCTGTCTTAATTTTGTTATATGTAAAAACTCTCTATTCTAACTGTCATATTCGGAGGTACAGGTTGAATGCCCATTCCCAGTTTGGGGGAAAACAAACATGGTCCTGAACCCCATTATGTAGGTCCTAAGTCAGAGATGGTGCGTCCTACTGTCTTTCCTACCGACCAAAACACTCCTACTGACATCCAGCCGTCTCAATAGAGTTGTATATCTGTCTTTCTTGTTCATTCCACAGGTGCGGTTTTAGCTTTTGTGGCTCTACAGGTTGGAAATCTATTTAGTGGTGGAGAGTTTGGCCAACATGCAAGGCTCTGGGCTCGATCCCCCAGTGCTTGTGCATGTGCACATTCACATGTTTATCTCCAGGAATTTAATTGTCTTCTCAATGTCCACCTCTATCCAACAACGCTAAGCATCAGAAAACAGACAGCATCTCTCCTCTGTGCCTCTCCCTCCACTCGCATCTTCCAGCGGAGTGCCAGGACACAAGCTCTCTCAGGAAGGAACTGTTGAAACGTACGGACGGATGAGTGGATTAACTGGATACAAGGAACGCAAAGGCCTGACTAGGTAATAGCGGTACACATACTAGGCCCACAGTGAGGGACCAAGAAGATGAAATGACTGATTCTGATTAGTGGGAATATGAAAAAGGAAGTGTGTGAACTCAGGTTTATGGGAGCTGCAGGGATTTGACAACTGAGTGAATTTAATTTGTATCCTGCTGACCTAAATGGTATGGGCAAAGGCCTAGAGAGAGAAAGTGTGGACTTTGGGAGAATAGTTAATAGACCAGGTAAGTTGGAGCAACGGCTAACAAAGGATATGAAAACACTTTCAATAAAAGGGGGGAAGAAAGGCAGCTTATAGGAACCTGTGAGCCCAGGCCATTCTGGGTACAGCAAGAAGCCCCTGAACTGAGAAAAGAAATGAGGAGGCCGACCCAGGCAACAAAGGAAACAGACATAGAGATGGTTCATGGGATCACTCTTCATCCTCCTGCCTCAGTGACAGTCCTGACAGTACCTGAGTATTCTGTTTCCAGATAACCTACTATTTGCTTCTTTGATTTGCCCAATTCACTTAGAATAATTAAATTTCACAGTTTCATAATTACTTGTGTGATGTATTTATTACAAATACTATGCTGTGGAAATTATATATGTAACCATGTGCTCTTCATAATTAAAAAAAATTCATCTCAGAGAAGTACTTAAGTAGGGTGATGTCATGATCTCTTCTCAGGAGAATGTCTGACCTGAGTTCAAAGCCCCCGGGAACTAGCTGCCAAACTAATAAGGAAGAAGAAGCGTGTAACAAAGGGTTCCAGCTTCTGAGTAAGGCCAGGTCCTTTGGCTTTGGTTTGAGGCTGGCAGGAGATGGTAATATTTATAATGGAGTTGATGTGGGGTCACTGTCTATCATCCTGACCATGAACTGCCAGACACCTCACTCCTCATTGGAACATCTGAGCAGAAGGAGGTACCCGTACATTGAGTCCTGAGGAATACACTTCTAGTTAGCTTCAGTTGTCAACATGGCGCAGTCCTCAACATGACCCATCTGAGGAAGTAAAAATGACCTCAAACAGAATGGCCTGGAGCCAAGTTGGTGGGGAACTGTCTTGATTGTTAACTGGTGTGGGAAGGCCCAGCCTATTATGGAAGGCATCAATCCTGGATAGGTAGTTGCTTACTAAAATGACTGAGCATGGGCCAGGGAGAACAACCCAGTAAACAGCCCTTCTTACTTACCATGATATCTGCTTCAGTGTCTGCCTTGGGATTCCTGCGTTGCATTTCCTCTCCTCCCTCTGAAAACTAGAATAAACACTTTGCTCCCCCTAGTTGTTTTTGGTCATGGTGTTTATCACAGCAACAGATAAATCAAATTATGACAACAACTTGGCTACCCAGGCAGGTCTGACCCGTGGCTAACAGTGCCAAAGAGGTGTTATTATGGTCTGGATGCCTCCAAAAGTCTTTGATGGTCACACAAAGGTTCTTAGAAGAGTCTCAGCCATTTCCCTACAATGATATTCCTTATATAAGACCTTCTATCAATGGAAAGAAGTGGGCAGAAAAGAACCTGGAAGGCTACCCAGAATGAAGCACCCAGGACAGAGAGGCAGGAAGGACGGAAGGACAGAGAAAGCCCATCTTATCCCCTCAAGCCCCTGTGAGACTAGCTCCGGAGATGCTTGCACGCCTCTCTGTTATTTAGACTATAAGACACCTAACGGATCAGGGCCATGATTTTTCTGCTTGTGGTAGTATTACAATCCTGGCACCATGTCAACCCCACAGCTAGGTCCAGACACACGTTAGGGCTGAGAGGAGGTGGGTGCCAGCCAACGATGACCCTGCTCCATGACCCTTTGATCCTCCTTCTCTTGACCTGGGAACCCCTACCACAGACAGTACAAAGATGCCAAGGAGGCTAATTTCCCTCATGCCAGAACCAGATTCCTCTGGTTAGGCAAAGACGTATACTTCTTACACTGAGTATAGTATATGAGATTTAATTTAAATTAAAAGTGCTCATACTTCTTAAGGTTATATATATATATATATATATATATATATATATATATATATAAAATCAATCAGTAACTAAAAAGTAAAAGGCTTCAAATTGAACCAAATCAGTCTTCACCCCAGCACTATTCAATGTAGAAAGGCATGTCTTCATATATGATATGATTTCCTGAGCATGGTTGCCTGAGAGGACAGAAGTGCCTCCAGAGAACACCCTTCTACAATACGTTCAGTAGGATAGACAGTTTATATGACCATTCAGTAGGCATGCCACAATTACCCAGTATCTGGTCAAAATGCAGGCATAGCATAGTTTAAACACACACCAAAGTACACACAGGCCAAACATTAGGTCCAAGAAAGTTGTCTTCCAAAATACAAGCAGACTTAGACTTAAATTTTTGAGAAAAATCTTGAAATGACACAGAAAAGTTTGAAGAAATATCAAGCAAAAAATTTAAAAGTCAATTCCTATTTTTGAAATAATGTAGCTCTCACTAAGAAGTATTATAAATCCCCTCTATTCCCTTAAAACTCCAAGCCACATGCCCATTAAATAGATGTTTTAGAGATGATTATTTTGAGCTCCCGTTCTTCACATGGTTTATGGACTTTATCCTCTTGGCAATGAAGAAAAATATTTACTAAAAACTATAAAAGGTGATTTCTGAAACACATTAGGATTAAAATCTCTTTGGTAAGCTCTTAATTTTCTTTCTTTATTTTAAGGAAGTGGTTCTCAATCTTCCTAATGCTGTGGCCCTTTAATATCGTTTCTTACATTGTGATGAAACCAAACCATAAAATTATTTTCATTGCTACTGCATAAGTGTAATTTTGCTATTGTTATGAATCATATAAATATGTTTTCACATGGTCTTAATTGACCTCTGTGAAAGACTCGGAAAGAGGTCTAGAACCACAGGTTGAGAAACTCAGCTTTAGGGGTTGTACATTAAGAGTATTTAGCACATGCCTTTAATCTCAGCATTCCGGGGTCAGAGGTTCAAGGCCAGCCTAATCTACAGAGTGAATTCCAGGACAGCCAGGGCTGCACAGAGAAACCCTGTCTTGGGGGAAAAAAAGTGATCGAGCATACATGCATACACACACATAAATAAATGAATGAATGAATAAGTAAGTCAATAAGTAAATAAATAAATAAAATTTTCATTATTTTAACTTTGGAGTTGAGTATAGTGGCACATGTCTATGGTCCTAGCAAGGCAAACTGGTAAGATCAGGAATTCAGGGCCAGATTAAATTCCATAACAAGTTATTGGTAAGCCTGAGCTACATAAAACCTAATAAACATCAAGAATATATATATAGTATTATATATTTATTATATATAAATATATATTATATATTTAAAAGCTAAAAGTGTATACATATGTCCATATATAGGTATATACTCAAAAACTAACATACATAAAATGTAAATATATATATATATATATATATAGAGAGAGAGAGAGAGAGAGAGAGAGAGAGAGAGTGTGTGTGTATGTGTGTGTGTACTTTAGACATTAGTTTGAGTACTAAATTTGAGTGGACTCCAAGACTTAGCAACACACCTATAAATACCCCAGTGGGTGTAAACAAAGGTTTATTTCAGACTCACGGTGCTAAAAATAAGAAGGCTGGCATGAGAGTGCAGCTCAGTGGACACGTGCTTGTCTGGTATGTGCAAAGGTGTGGAGCCCACGTTCTGCACTGCACAAAGAAGAACAAGCTGCCTGCAAAGCCACACAGAATAACATTTTATGTCGAGAAAGGTTTCATCTTGTTTTATTTTCAAGTACTCTGAACAGGCAATTTTCCACGATTCCATAGAAAATATTCTTGCTGGGCAGGAATTCTGCATGGGGAAGCTTTAATCTCAGTTTGAAAAGAATTTAGTATGAAAACAACTTACAGCAAGAGAGGAGCTGTTTTCTCTTCCAGGTAAATTAAGGCTTAGCTGTTCTGGTTTCAGAGGACACTGGGGCTGCCCTCACTGTTTGTTTTAAAGCATCAGGAGGCTTTTAAGGGAGGAAAAACAGCAAAGTTTTTATGGCCAGTGATTGATGGATAAACACGTTTAAAAAAAAAAAAAACTCCTGGGATACTTTCCCTAGGAAAATGGACTCATGAGCTGTTGGCTAGAGAACCTAATTTATTAATGCTCCTTTTTAGCCTTAAGTTCTTTAAGTTCTGTTCAAGGTATTCAACCAAAAGAACTAAAACCTTTTTGAGGTACCAGAAATTATGAAGGAAAATGCCCTAAAAAGGTTATTAAGGCATTTTTCCAAAAGATTATAACCATATATTTTGAGAAAAGCATTCCAACACCTCCATAAGGTTTCCTGGAAGTGTCCCTTTCAGTCGAGAGGTAGTCCTAGCTGCCTCCCTGCAGGAGATGCCAGTCTGCATCAGAACTGACTGAATCAGCCCTGTTCTAACAGATGGCTGCTGGGAGTGTCCTCACCCTACAGTGCAGAGAGGACTGCTCACTCTGTTACTACTCTTAATTGCCAGAGCTTTCAAAAACAAAAACAAAAAAGTTCCCAGAAGGGGATGACACGCCTGGTCTATTTGTCCCCATTACTGATCAAGCCAGGAAAAAAGGAGACCTTTGTCCATGGGCTTGGCCCACTGTACCTAAGTAGCATTCCTGTTCTTTAATTAGCAGTTAGAAGCAATAAAACAAAGTCCCCACGGTGACACTCTAAAAGTCCCCATGATGACACTCTAAGATGCCTTTTGCCCAGAAATTGCCTAATAAAATTATGTAAATCGCTACTGAGGGGATTCACTATAATGTCCCACAAATGAAAAATTATACCAAAAAGGTAAAAATCGAAAACTACACACAGGGCAATTGGCTGTGAGTGAAAACAAAGAGACTGATGTGGCGAGGCCACTGTCGAATCTCTTTGGCTGAAAATGCTAAGGCCTCTGTCTCTCGACATTTCAAGGGGAGAGGGCTTCTGGTCCCAGGACCATAAAAAATAAAGTCACTTCTGCATTGTTCTAAGATTAGCATTGCTCCCTGGGGTTTCCTCTGGGATACAGGGTATTGGGAACAAGCATAGTTAGCACACAGAAGGCCATGAGTTCAATAACCAGTCCTGGGAGATCAATAGCAAAGAGGTTGTCTTTCCAGAGATATAATTTATGGGGGGGGAAATGGAAGCAAAAAAACGTATTGCATATCTATTAGTTTCAATTTGGAAAACGTCACCTTGCCAGTGCTCTGTCCCCAGAGAAGTAGGAACCACATGTGGGCAGATGTGCTGCAGAGGAATCTCACTTGGCCCTCATTTCTCACAAGGCTTTTGCAGCCTTCATTGTAGAAAAGCTGCCACAGAGAACCAATGAGCTCTGCTCATCAGTAGTCCCCTCTGGTTGGCTGGCTGAGCAGAGCACTGGCTGTGTTCCCTCATTCAGCACCACCACAAGGGGACCCAGCAAGGCAAATGTAGCCCGACTGGAAACTCGATGCCCTCACAGGGAGGCAGTGTGTCAGATGGAGAGGCAAGTGCCTAAGCTGTGACATCTGTGGCCAGGAGTCTTCCAATTAAAAGTGTTTTCCTTTCTTTCTTTCCTTTTTATTTTTAATTCTTAAAATTCTCTGTATTACTGAACTGTGAACAGACAAAAGCATGATTTCTGCAGCAACAGCTGCCCAGACTGATTTTCTTTTCATGGCTCACACACTTGGAGCACTTCGCCCCCAACGGCTGTCTTCATACTGGCGAATCCAAGAAATTCAAGACATGTAAACAAGAATAGATTTGCCCTTAAATCCCAAGGTCAAAGACAGCATCTGTTGTTCTGGAAACAAGGAGGACTTTCTTCTGCTGGTTAGTTTATTGAGGCTTTGACAGTTGGGTTTTGTGTTGTTGTTGTTTTTAAACAGAAATAAACAAGAAATGTTATAGATGCTTCTTTGTTTTAATAGGAAATGCAAAAATTAAAAATCCTATATGAGGTGATAAGCGTCCTTCAATTTGATATTTGATTTGCACATAAGAAAGGCAAGCCACACTGTGATTTATAATGCTGATAGGAAAAGTCATTTTCATACCGACCCCTTCTCTCCAGATGACATTTGGTCATTAAATTATTAAAGGAGTTTCTCCTCTTAGGCACATTAATACTGTCCACCAAGCTGATCCTGAAAGGCAAGTTCACCTTCTGGAGGACTCGGATGAACTACAGCAACATAAGCTCTCACAGTACAGGCAGATAAAAAAGATTTCAGATTACCAGATTAACTCACCAGGCAAGGACATAGGCAGATATAAAATTACTGACAAGCAGAACCAAATAGTGTTCAGAGTCGCCATTTTTTTAAAAAGGGAATATAGTTTAGAACATGTTGTCATTCAGTTTTACCTGTTTCTCTCTACCCTGACACCCAGATAATTAGCACTCATGTCAGTTCTGATTTAACCACCATCTTTGAAATTCCAGTGAAACCTTATGAAAACAACAGTGGTACCAGGAGAAAGATGCCGCCTGGTTCTGAGGTCTGTGCCCGAGTAACATATGTGGCCAAATGCTTCACTTCTACCTTGAATCTGTATGGCTTGTGGGAGTCACTACATGCTTGCCTTATTTAGTACCAATTGCCCGGAAAAGATACTCCACTTTATTTAATTTTTATTGATTAATTTTGTGTTTTACTTTACACACAAGCAATACATTCTGATAGCGCTCTCTCCCGTCTTTATAGTTCCTCCAGATCCCCGTCACCTCCCAGTCCTGCCAGGTTCTTTCCCAAGGTTCATCACTTCTGATCTTATTCTTAATCCTAAAGAACAAACTTCATTAACCAATTCTTTTATACAGAAATGAATTCCCAAAAGCTATATTCAGAAAGGGTCAATGTTAGCATCCTTATAAATCATAGGCCATTTATGTTTGAGATTCACAGAAACATCCACGGTGTCTTCTTAAATGTGACTGTCTTTTTATATTTAAGTCACTAGTTTTGGTTCTGCAAATAAAATGGGAACCATGTTCACTTAGAATCATCAAATAATTCAGAAAAAAAAATCAAGCACCCGCCCCCCCTTTAACAATCCCATCTTAAATTTGAATTCTCAGGGCTAGGCACTGTTACCATTTATTATAGCTCCCAGAACTGATAGCAAGTATACATAAAGTGCAATGAGTTGAGACATTTTATATTGTCAGATGTTTTATGGAAATTTTCTAATTGAGTAGAATTTCACGATATGAGGCAGTGAGAAGTTGACACGTCTGCACCTGCAGCTGAAGTTTGATTAGAGCCCAGCCTTGGTTTTTCCTTTGTGCCTTTTGTGTGTGGCTGCTGTCCTGCTCCACATGATGGGGGCATTTGTGGTGTTAGTCAGCCTTTCATTGCTGTAATAAAATACCTAAGACAGGAGTATAGTGGCTAGCAGTCCTAGAAGTTCCATGCACATTCGTTAAGCCCTGTTGCTTTGGGCATGTGGTATATGGTACAACATCAGCATCATGGCAGGAACACCCACGGACAAAACTGCTCACATCATGACCAGAAAGCAAAAGGAAGTTAAGAGGGGACAGCATACTGTTTCTACAGCTCCAAGCAGTGCCAACTTTGGGGCTAGGCTTTAACAACTGGGCCTTCTGGGACATCTCGCTCTACACATTCACCATTTGCTAGCTGGCCCTTTACCTTGTTTGGCAACATGCATATTATGTTATGAGCTGTAACTCCTGTCTGTCTTATCAGGAAACTACTTTCTTGTGATCCACTTGGATGCTTCCAGTGGGTAAAAATGGCCAGATGCGTATGCTGAAGAGAGTAAAAAGCGGTACTTTGGCATGGCCTGGTGAAGAGGCAACTTACAGGTCCTTATGCTTTGAAAGTGAAATTTCTCCATAAGTTTGCTCCTGCGTTTGAACACATGCTTGCCAAGGTAAGTGCTCTGTTTCGGAAGGTTTTGGAAGGTTTAGGATGGACCCCCAATGGCAAAAATGAGTCATTGGGGAAGGGGAGCTAAAGACATAGTTGGGTTCCACTTCCTGCTTGCTTCCTATTTCCTGATTCCTCCTTCCTGTTTCCTGCTTCCTACTTCCTGACTATAGACACAACATGACCAGAGACACCAGGTTACTAATCCCAGCCCTTCCAGCCACGATTCACTGTGTCCCTTCACAAACCACAAACCATGAAAACTCTTCAAGTTGCTTCTTCATATTTAGTCACAGCATCAAGAAAAATAACTTAGTCTTTTACATTTTCCCAAATCTGTTTTTTTGTTTGTTTGTTTGTTTGTTTTGACACAGGGTACTGCCTTTGCATTGCTCTCTGGAGTCTAGTCTAGATCTGTCTGGTGATCACTTTCTTTGTTCCAGACACTGATATTTCTGTAGTCAACAGATGGACCCCCTTTGCCCTCAGGGTCCTCTGTTCATTACAACAGTGAGAACCTAGAAATCACAGGGACAGAATACAGTGGAGGAATCAGGAGACTGGAAGTAATGTATTCAGATTCAGACTGAAACTCTTAAAAAAGTGCACAGTTACTGCACAGGAGAACAAGAAGCACAGAGAGATTACCCACCACTTATTGCTTCCATGTCCTCAAACTCTGGCTCCGAGAAACAGGGGTCACGATCCAGTGTGCGGCTAACA
This sequence comes from Rattus norvegicus, assembly GCF_021556685.1. Taxonomy (NCBI): domain Eukaryota; kingdom Metazoa; phylum Chordata; class Mammalia; order Rodentia; family Muridae; genus Rattus; species Rattus norvegicus. The sequence continues at coordinate 112,659,358 of NC_141535.1, read as the reverse complement.
TCAAACTGTTGATACTAAGCACCACCAACAGACTGAAAGTTTACATTTCATTTTCTGCATTTCTACTCCATTTTTTACATCCAAGACCCTCCGTGACAAAGAGGAACAAGATGACCAACCATTCTAGCACAGCTAATGACCATCCTTTGACATAAAGGAAACAACCAAAAAAAACAAAACAAAACAAAACAAAACAAAAAAAAACAAAAAAAAAACACAAAAAACAAAAAACAAAAAACAAAAAACCAACCCAAGTTTCTCCATTCTACAATGTACTCCCCAAAGCAAAGGATTCATTCCCCAGCAGAACTCCATCCAGATAAAAAGCAGCAGGATGCTTTGAATGCACATGAAATCTGCACACCTTCAGAGTACAATGGAAGAGAGGGGGAAGTTGTGAGGGGAGTGTGGATGCAGAACTAAGCAACTTCAGCCTCAAGGCTCTGTGCCTTTAAGGCTTCAGTTCTTTTGAGTAACTGAGGACATTCAAATTAGGTCAAGCCTCTCCCTCCTATGGGCTCCCTCCTGTTCTATGTTCCTGTTGCTTTCACAGAGAACTAAACAAGCTTAAAAGGTCTCTAGAGTGAAGCAGCCCCTGGAATCTAGGACAGAAAGAACAAAATGACTTTCCGACTTTCCGACTTTCCTCAGCTGCCACCAGCTCTGTTATTGTCACACGGAAGGCTGAGTGAGCCTATTTTGTCTGGTTCTAGCTGACACTGTCTGATCTGGAGTCTCATTAGAACCTGAGCTGCTGGGGTCAGGTGTTCTTACTCATCTAATTGTTAGTAATTAGATGGGCTACCATCACCTAACACAAAGACTTCGGTTTGAGAATTAGTGAGCTTTGGTGATTCATCGAAGATTTAAAATAATAATAACACCGGAGAATTGCAATTAGCTCAGCCTGCAGAATTGGATACATTTCTCTTCCAAGTGTCCAGGTGTTGAAAAGCTTCGGCACTGGAAGATGAGCCCATCCTGCAAGGGCCATCTTAAGGGGAGGAATCAGTGACTTGTGCCACTCTGACAGCCCAGATTTCCTTTTTCGAGCAGAGGAAGAGGAAGGCTAGCAACAATATACAAGGGAGGATGGGTACCCAAAGCCTGGAACAGCTGGAAAGAAGGATGCTTCATGGAGAAGCCATGGAATGAAGAGGGTAAGGGTGCCCACAGCTCAGCCTAACAACCTGAGTTTGATTCCTTTGGCCTATATGGTTCAATCCTATGACCTATGACCTCTACACGTATACTGCGATGTGTGCGTGTGCATGCGTGCTAACTGAATGCGATGCTTTAAAAATAATCTAGCTGCCTATTAGATTAATTATGCACTTTTTTTTTTTTTGGTTCTTTTTTTCGGAGCTGGGGACCGAACCCAGGGCCTTGCGCTTCCTAGGCAAGCGCTCTACCACTGAGCTAAATCCCCAACCCGCACTGTTTATTTTTAAATGGTTACCACCGGCGTTTGTGCCTTCAACTCTCTCTTTAGATGCGGATGGTCACCTCGGAGTACTTTAAGCTTGATGTAATAACTGAAGGCACGTCAGCGAAGGAGCGGCAGTGCCTGAACTCATGTCTGGAAATGCTAATTCCTCTCTCCCTTAAGAAGAAAGTTTCCCATTAATTCTTTAGGCTTACATAACACTGTAATCAGCAGGTAAGATCTAAGTCTGTGAGTCTGAGACACTAGCATGTATCCACATAGCTGGTGGGCCGCCAAAGCATGGATGCCTACACCCCATCCAGAGAATCCCTGATTCTGGAAGTCTGGAGAATGAGAATTGCATCCAGGAAGGGCTGTAGGACTAACAGAACATGGCAGAAGATGAGCTGAATGGCTTCATGGGGCCTGAGGCCGCCCTCTAAGACAGATACGCTCTTTCACTAGGGCTGACTCTTCAGAGCTTCTGAGGAGGTCAAAGTGTGACTGGATGGGAGCTGCCAGGGAGTTCATGGCTTGGTCTGATGGAATCTAAAACATAGGCCCTCGATTCTACATGAGAGCTATGGTATAGGCTATGAAGCCACTCAACCTGAAGGCCATGGGAGAGCAGCAAAAGCAAGCCTGCCTGCCATTGCCACATCAAGGAAAACATGGCAGTTAATCTTCATCTGAGCCAGACCAAGGCTTCGTTCACCCCAGGCCTCTGAATTCCACACAACTTCCCATCACTGACAGCAAGCTGGCTCCCAAGCTGATTCATTAAGGAAATAATTTGTCAGAAAGAAGGATTCTGAGCCCTGTTTCATACCTAACAAATCACAAGGGCAAGGCCAGGTCACTTCTCACACACTACCCCAGTTCCCTCTTCTGTTGCTGTGATAAAAAAACAAGCTGTGAAGGAAAAGACTTACTGTGGGTGGCTTACTCCACCATGATGGGAAGCCAAGACAAGAACTCACAGCAGGACCGTGGAGGGAGGAAATGAGACAGAAACCATGGAAGAAGCTTCCTTACCTAGGGATGGTTCTAGGCCCATCATCTGTCAAGGATGGTTTTCTGCCTACAGTGGGCTGGGCCCTCCCTCATCAATTAACTATCAGGAAAGTGTCCCACAGACATGTGAACAGGCCATTCTAATAGAGAAAAATAATCTTCACTTGAAGTTCTTCCCAGGTGTGTCAAGCTGACAAGAGAATCAAGAAGAGACACACTTTGGTCAGAGAATAAATGAGCAGGATTATGTGATGTTGTGCTGTAAGGAGATGGGAACTTTGAGAGACAATGAGAAGAAAACCTCCCTGACTGTGGTGTGTGTGTGTGTGTGTGTGTGTGTGTGTGTGTGTGTGTGTGTGTTGCTTGTATGTATGCATGTTTGGCAGGTGAGAACATGTGTGTGGGTGCATATGCACATTGTATTCATGCAGAAGCCATGATTGAGGTCAGGGATCGTCCTCAATTACTCTCTCAGTTATTCGCTGAGGTAGGGTATCTCAATAAAATCCAGAGCTCCCTGATATGTCTAGTCTAGCTACCCACCTAGCTTGCACTGGGAATCCATTCTCTACCTTCAAAAGCTAGAATTCTACACAGCCTGCCATATCCATTCAGCATTTACATGAGTCACATGATCGGAACCCTGGTCCTTAGTCTTGCACTTGCAGGTGCTTTCCTGGGTCTTCTCCCAGGTCCAAGGCCCCAAGGCCCCTCCACCCTGGGAGGGTCCACGAGAGGGATCTCAGTGAGTTGTCAGTGGAACTTACTCTGTGGACACTTTGATCTTCATTCTCGGCCTCCAGAGAAGGGAGAAGACAGTGTGTGGTGTTTAAGTCATGGCATCTCTGTTAGAGCAGCCAGAAAGTGTCTGAGGACAGCAGATCTGCTTGCCTGGGGCCAGAGGAAAGACCTTGCTGGGGCCACGTACACGTGTTATCCATCTTAATGCCAGGAGCAGTTTAGGAAGTCTGACAGTCTAAATCCTTCCCAAATTATTTTGAAGTGACAACTTAAAATTATGTGTTGGCAGAAATCAAATATTCAGGTGTAATGGGTTTAATTAATTTAAAAGCCTCTCTTTTAAGATGACGCTGTAATTGGCAATAAAGCCAAATGCCTAAAATACCTTTTGGTGAGAAGGCTTTAAATGTTCAATTATAATGATTTGAGAAGCTTGCATGTGACAGAGGGATTTAAATACGCATAAGCTCCTCGCCTCAGTTTGGGAGGCAGCTTCTGCCTGCTGGTACCCCTTAAAAGGGTCTGGCCCCTAAGAATAAAGGCTGTCACAGAATCGATGTGGTGAAGGTTGGAAATTCCCCAGGAAGCCAAGCCCTGTGGAGGCTGCGGCAGCAGCCACACCCTCCTCAGGGCCTTTGCACTGCTGCTTCTGCTGCATCTTCTCCCAGCAGAAAACAGAAGAGCTGCTCTGCACTTCCCTTGTGGTCTGCACAAACTTCACACCTTCTCTGAGGCCTTGTCTGCCGCACCCGGAGCTGCCGTTTACTCACGCGTGAATGCACACACACACACACCGCGCTTTCTGTCTTCTCCAGAGCAGTTTTACACTCTGACACGCGCATTGCTTGCATCTCCCTTGCTTCTCTTAGTGGTGATGCCTGGTATATACTAAATACTCAACACAAGTGTGTGTCTCGTTGTTGTTATTTTAAAAAATAACTTAGTAGAATGGCATTCTCCATTGTCTTATGAGGCATTAACACGTGTCAATGTGAATTGCAATGATTTCTCACTAAGATATTATATGCAATGTTTACGTCAAGTTAAGGCGGACCTCAATACCTCCAGGCTGGGAAATATGGGAAAATCTTCACCCTTTCACTAATGAGTTATGTCCTTGAGGCATTTCAACGTAAATTCTATGACCTTCTGATTCTTTTAAACATTAGATAAAGGTACAGATTTCAGACTTCAGATTGTCATGAGGTTCACATAAAGGAAACAGGAGAACTGTCCTCTCTTCATTTATGAAGTCATTCGCCAGCCCTCAGCTGCCGTGCGTGAGAAAAAGCTTCGTAAGGTCAGTAGATTGTGAAGCGAGGCCCATTCGTCTCTACAACCTGACCTACTTCCAGCTATTTTTGGTTCACATGAACGAATAAAGTTGCTAGAAGCGGCTTCCACAAACTGTCCGTTTAAAAGCAGCAGACATTCTCTGCCTTCCTTCCTGGCTTCCAGTTTGTGGGACCCCGGCAACAGGAAAATGGGTCTGTGGCTTCAAGCCTCACATGAAAGATCTCTGGAGGAGAGCCTATAGTGTGACTTTCAAAGTCTATTCGTCAAAGGGCGTGGCTGATGGCAAAAGGGGAGGGGGGTGAAAGAAAACAGGCTCTGGCTACATTCAGTTAAGCATTTCCATTAGGCAGTGCTGACTGCACTAAACTAAGGATTCACATATTATATCACATATCAGCATCGGAAGGATTACAAAAGTGTGAATTGTGCGTGCGTGCATGTGTGCTCCTCATTGCATCTCCATCTTTGAGATTTCATCCTAGTTGAACCTGAAACTCACCAACTGGATGGGCTTTAAGGCCAGAGAACCTCAAAGATCAGCCTATCTCTCCCACGGCACCCAGTGATGTGGCTTTTGACATTTATGCTAGAGATTAGTTCTTGGGTCCTGGTGCTTGCCTATATCTAGCATCTCCCCAGTCCAAGTGTCTCCCTTTTTAAGGATCAGTAGATGTGTTGAGGGGTAGATTCACCAGGAAAGGCCTAACTGTGCTGGCTTTCTCTTCAGAACACAGACACACTTAATAGCTACACTTCCCCCACATCAGTCGAGCACACACCACAGACTCAGACTGAGACATAACTAACAGAGAAAAATGTTGGTGGCTGCTCTGAGGAATCTTTGGAAAGAGCAATGTCTTTTCTTTCACAGGCTACAGTATTTTTTAACTCAATCTAGCCGCTAACAAAGATCGACGACGGCAGGCTCATTTTCCCACAGGAATAGACAGGATTAACAGCAGCCAACCAAATTGTCTCTTAATTTTCTTTTCTTTTTCCTCCTTGCTGGCCTTCTTGAGGCAGAGTGTATAGATTTTCCTTTAGATAAGGATGTTAACTCAGGAGGGAGGCAGAAGGGCACTAACAATGAAAGAGTGGAGTTTTTGTCTTCGCTGGTCCCGAGAATTCTACCTTAGAAGGAAGATGGGGATACTGTATCTAGAAAGAGCTCTTACCAAGCAACTGATGAGATTCTTGGATGACTTCACATATATCACATCTTCCATTTATTCTCACTCAGCTCTCCAACCAATGTAAATGAGAACCTCTGCTCTGCCTTTCAAACCTACGGACCTAATTATGGTCATAGGGAATCCATGCATCAAACTCTTTCTTACTAGCCTACAGACACCCTCCATAACAACACACGTGGGAGCCCTACCTAAAGACAAGTGGGTGGCATGTGACAGGGAAGAATAGACTTGTTAGGCCTTATCTTGAAAGACAGAGACAAAGACACAGACAGCCCTACCTCAAACATCAGAAAATGAGTTATAGGCCTCTGGATTTGTTTCTGTGGCTCAATATTCAAATTGAACAGAATAGGCCTTCAAAAGTAGAACAGAAAAATGGTGCTGTGGGGCTCTGAAGCAGCACCCATGTTCTGATCCTTACACGGTGAGAAGCACAAGGCACGGGTGATAAGTCTCCCTTCCGGCCTTGAACCAGCTCAGTTCTTCCTGATAAAAAAAGGGCCAGGCCAATATCTGACTCCACACTGACAGCCAAAGTCACCCTCCCCTTGATTGCAGGGCTACCTCCTGGACTTTACCTGAAGAAGGGTTCCCACTGGAAAGCAGAAAGCATGGCACCGAGAGAGGCTCCTCTAAATACCAATCGCTGTCATTTCGTAATATTCCCTGTGATGGCTTTGGCTTGTTGATGACAGGGCTCCTTATTTTTAGCCTCCAGCTTTGGTGAGCTGATGAGTCAAAACAGAGTATTAAAATAGCACACTCACTTGGTCAACCCAATTTCAGATGGCAGCATCATAAACTCCACCATCAACTCATGGAAAACTGGCTTCCATTGCTCGAAAGAGAGTCTGAGGAGGAATAACAAGCACCTCCCTCAAAAGCGAGGCATGAGCACCTTGTCTTGTTTCAAATGCACTATTTTGGAATCAAATTCTGTAGTAAGTCTATGAGAAATAATGGACCCACTGAAATAATTTTGAGACAAACACTGAAGTGAAATTGGGTCTTCAAGTACTCCATGCTCTACTCGTGATGAATGAAAATACTCCCAACTTGGACAGACTAGAACCAGTAAACAGTAAATGAGGGGCTGCGGGGTGACCTGGTACTTAGTTGCATGCACTCTTGAGGGCCTGTGTGCAGATCTCCAGCACTACCTAGCAAGCCAGGTATGGTGGCCCATGCCTGTAGTCCTAGCCCTGGAGAGACTTAGCCAGTCTTAGGGCTTACTGGACAGCCATCCTACCCAAACCCACATAAGCGCCAGGTTCAATATATTATCTCAAAATAATGATGATCATAATAATATGAAAGGTAACTAAAGGTATTCACCTGTGGCCTCCATACACATGCATCAGCAGATGTGTGTACACCTCTCACCACAGTAAATAAACAGTCTATGTCTCAAGAGTCTTTTTGTTCAGAAATATAAATTTTTGTTCTTTAGGAAGTGTGGAAGTTTGAATATGGTTGACCCATGGGAAGCACTACTTTTAGGAGATGTGGCCTTGTTGGAGTAGGTGTGGCCTAGTTGGAGGAAGTGAATCACTGTGGGGTTGGGCTTTGAGGTCCCATGCTTAAGCTTGCCCACTGTGGAAAGAGAGCCTCCTCCTAGCTCCCTGTGGATCAGGTTGTAAAACTCTCAGCTTTTTCTCCAGCACCATGCCTGTCTGCACACTACCATGCTTTCTGCTACCATGATAATCAACTGAACCTCTGAAACTATAAGCCAGCCCCAATTAAATGTTGTCCTTTATAAGAGTTATTTTGGTCATGATGTCTTTTCACAGCAATAAAACCCAAACTAAGATAATGCAAATAATTATGAAAAGTTATCTCAGCAATGTAAACTATAGAAGCTTTTATAGTCTTTGTTTTTTGCCTTTGTTGTTTGGCTGACATGTGTTGATTGGACTCTTAACTCAGGACTTTTCATGTTAGTCAAATCCTTCCCTGTTGAACCATATCATCAGCCCAGGACCTACCTTTAAAATAAAATGTCTTCTATTTGTCAAAACTAAAACAGATATCAGAAAAACTAGGTAAAGGATGCTGGACAAGTTCACTGTCCACGTCTCTAGGTCTCTAAGTAATCCTTCACTATCCACCCACCTTGTGATCCAGGTAAAAAATCCAGTGCATTCACCCAAAGAGAAACCCACTGAGACCAAAATGTGGCAAAGGCCAGGTGCATCCATTCAAACAAAGAGAGACAGAAAGGAAGAAAGAGAGACACAAAGAAAAGTTCACAATCTGACAAAGTATCTTAGTTAGCCACAGACCATAGCTAGCAAAGGAAATACAAACAAATATATCCCCAGGATGAGGGTACTTTCCATGCTGCCACTGGGGAAAAAACCAAACCAAACAAAACAAAACTAGCCAAAACATAAACAAACTTCAACTGAGCATAGCAATAGATTTTCTGAGAATTCTTTGCAAATTTGGAGAGCTTCTGTCTGTCAGAATGATCAGGAGGCAGTGCAGGACAGGGTTAAGGAGTGAAAACATTTGAAGTGTGTATACAAATTCCCTACAAAGAATGCAACATTCTACCAAAGGTCTGGCAGCAAGGAAACATTCTTCAATGGGTGTTAGGGTGACCTGGGTGTTAGGGCACAGGTCCCAGCTAAACGCCTTCCCAGCAAATTCTGCTTAAGGATTTTGTTTGACTCTAACAATGCTTAGGGGTGAGGTGGGCAGGAAATGTCTCTGCATCTCATTTAAATTTTAAACTCAAAATTAATAATGTGATAATTTTATGTGAAATCTGAAAGAAAGAAAGAAAGAAAGAAAGAAAGAAAGAAAGAAAGAAAGAAAAAGAAAGGAAGGAAGGAAGGAAGGAAGAAAGAAGAGAAGGAAGGAAGGAAGGAAGAAAGAAGAGAAGGAAGGAAGAACAGAAGGAAGGAAGGAAGGAAGGAAGGAAGGAAGGAAGGGAGGGAGGGAGGAAGGAAGGAGGAAATCCTAAGACCTAGCAATACTGGGCCACAGTTTCCATAGCAACAGTTAGTAGGAAAGAAGCAGTAGCTGCCTCCTTGGGGATAAGGGGCCAGTTATTTCCTTCAGCATTACCTACCTGGTCCTCTGAGCACCCAAATTTGGAAGGTCTATGATAGGCAATGACCTTTCATTCTCAAGACTGGAAAAATTCTAAAATGGTTGTAAATGGCTCAATTTCTCCTTCCTCATCATGCTGTGCAACTGGAGGACCACCCAGGACCATGTCTTGTCAAAGGCAGCGTTCATTATGGGCCAGTGGGCTTGTACTCTGATCACCACCTCCTCCTCTGCCCTGGACAGCTTTAAAGTCCTCTCCCAGAAGCCTCAGGGGATACACTTAAAGGGCCAGTGGTTTATTTCCCAGCAGCAGCACCCTCACTGTTACCTTCACCATCACTGACACCACCCACTGTTACCCTTACCATTACTGGCATCACCTACTAATGCCCTCATCACTGACATTACCCCACTGTTACCCTCATCACTTACACAACATATTTTACCCTCATCACTGACATCATCCACTGTTACCCTCACCAACACTGACATCATCCACTGTTACCCTCACCATCACTGACATCATCCACTGTTACCCTCACCATCACTGACATCATCCACTGTTACCCTCACCAACACTGACATCATCCATTGTTACCCTCACCAACACTGACATCACCCATTGTTACCCTCACCATCAATGACATCACCCACTGGTACCCTCATCATTGGTATCACCCACTGTTACCCTCATCACTGACATCACAATACTGTTACCATTCTAAAAACCTACCAAACTTACCAAAGTCCCATACCAAAAGGCCACAGGAAAGTACAGAACCCTTTGAAAAGAATCCCAGAAGCATTAAAAGCCTAGGGCAGAAGCGGATCCTGGAGGTATTTATCTCTCCCTTTGCCTTGGCTGTGTTGCTCATTCTTTCCAACCTCATCACTTCACATGCAGAGTGGGGATGACAGACTTCATGAAGTAGTCTGCATATCAACAAACCAGGCCCCGTGGAAAGACTGAATGGAAATTTATCCAGGAGACAGAACTGAGCCCCTATAGAGAGCAAGCCTTCTGTACAGAAAAAAACAATGGCAGAAGACAAGGACTCGGTGTGGAGCAAGTGCTGAGTCAGATAGGCACAGGTGTGGCGTGAGTTGGTTATCATAGTATGGGGACTGGGCTACTGCCAAGACTGTGTTCCCTGCAACACAACGTGTGGGTTTATCCAAAGGAACAAGCAAAGAGGGGAGTTGGAGGGGAATCCAGATGCCTTTGCCTTGCAGGTCCCTCAAAGACATTACACTCAGGAGTTGTGTGAAGGAGCCTTCTAGAATAGCCTAGAGCAAGATACCTTCTGGCCCATTCAATTCTCTTTCTTTTAGGAATAACCACCTTCTAATGCATCTGATGAGGATGTAGGATCCCCTAGACGATGGAAATTAAAAGCATGAGAGCTGCCTGAAAAAGGTGCTGGGAACTTAGTTCTCGGCACCAGCAGCAAGTGCTTGCTCTCTTGGACACTAAGTCATCTTTCCCTTGGAGGTATATCTTTTATGTCCAAAAACTTGTCATTTTAAGCAGGCAGCTTGATGACTGTTGACAAATGCATATAGTTAAGTAATCCCCATAACAAACAACTATAAAGAGTTCTCTGATGCCTCTCTGTGGCTAAATCCCTCCTCCAATGATCTTCTCTCTAGGTCACAGTTGTGCTCTTTCTAGAATATCATGTTGGTGGAACCTCTCAGGGTGTTGTCTTTTGAAGCTGGCCTCTTTCACGTAGAATAACAACATAAGATTGTGTTTTACTGAGAGTAGTATCCTGTTGCATAGGTCCTTAAAGATTTGTTATTCTGCTCTCCAGTTGTTAGACAATTAGATCATGTCCAGCATTTGGCTGTTATGTAAAGTGGCTCTGAACACTCACAAGAGTTCATCTTGTCAGCATGCATTTAATTACTTCTGAATAGATGTTCACGAAACCCAAGTATTTCCCACAGTGACTGTGAGGTTCTACATTCTTATCAGCAATCAGCGGGAGTTCCAGTTCCTCCCTGCCATCACCAACACTCGACAGTGCACCTCTTTTTAATCTCAGTTGTACTCATCATCCATAGTACATCACACAGTAACCCACTTGTGTACATAGATAGGTAGAAAGCGTAGATATAGGTATGGGTATAGGTAGAAAGATATAAATATAGATATAGAGATAGAGATGTATATCAATTCTTTGGTGAACCAAACTGACAGAAACTGAAACTTCACTTTTGTCATTAGTATCTTTATAAGGTTGAACTAAAACTTATAAATAACTTTGTCAAATAACTAAGAGAGGAAAACTGGATGTTACATTTCCTTTTCTTTTTGAGGAATTTTCTATCCAGTGAACTGTACCCTTGTTTAACACCCAAAATCTCATGACGATTTTCTTGCGAATGTAAGGCCTTTCATTCTAAATCTCCCTGTTACTGTGCTATAACAACACAGCACACCCACTCTCCTAAACATGTGTGACCTCCCGGGGGGTTACACCTGCTTCTTCTCCCCATTCTCTTCCTGGGCACTGAACCCAGACACACACACACACACACACACACACACACACACACACACACACACACACACACACACACACACACATGCTAGGCACTAAGCTAATCCCAAGCCCTGAGTTCCTTCTGAAGATTGGTGCCTGTTTCTCTGCTTTCACATCCCTTCACCTTTCTGAGGTTAGTACTACCTGCTCTGTGCTCACAGAAACTCCATCTTCAAAGCACCGTCTGCTATACAACCATAGATGTGCTTCAGTGCTAACTCAAAACTTGGCATAAGAGCTCTGAAAACCTCTCCAGAAATCAGGCCCACAGGCACCTCCGCAGTGCAGTGACATACTTTTTACAGCACATTTCCAGGTCAGGGCTCTGCCTGACAGATAGAAGATGTCAGTCAAGTGTACCCGGGATCTGAGTGAATCTCTGTCAGTATTTCCAGTTATGCAAGAAGGCATTCAGAGGAACTTACCAGCCAATGGTGAGGCATCTGTAAACAAGGTTTTGTTTTTATTTTTTGAAGTTCCAAAGACATAAATGATACCAAGCAAATACAATTCTATTCAAGGGCAGCAAAGCCAGCAGGCTAGGCCTGGTTCTCTAGTGTGTCATGGAAATACTCCCCCCACCCCACCCTCAGTGTTTGTTTTGGCCAGTTTGAACAGCATTGCTCCTGTGGTGGACCCCTGGCTGGGATAAGGAGCACTGTGTTTGTAGGCTGGGAAGATCTGGTCCCTGATGCAGCTGCACACTTTCTAACAGTCTTTAAGGTCGAGCCTCTCTGGGAGTAGTTTCTTCATTTTACACATGAAGATCACTGTAGGGCTTTCCCATCTCAGAGAGCCTATGTCAATCAAACATAAGAGAGAATGTGAGTTGTCTCTGTAAAGAGCAATATGGCTGCAGGAAGCCAGGGGAAACTCACACTCTAGCTGAGTTCTTTGCGTAGCACAGAGAGATACAGCCCAGCCATTATGAGGAATTAGAGGCCAAGAACTCTTGGTGAGAATGCAGTACAGGCCATGTTGTCTGGAGAGAGGACACAGGGAAAGAATTCAGCTCCTCAATTCCCACAAGGCCTTTCATCCACAAAACCAGAAGTTTAGTCTGAATACTTTTCACCTACTGACTGTGTCACTGTGGTAACATCTTCCTGGATTTATGCAGACAGGAGTGTCACAGAAGGCAATGCCATCTGCTCAGATGAAGCGCGTGGACTCTATTCACTTCTTGAAACGCATCGAATCACTGATGACCAAAGGGAGAACTTTAAGATGCCATCAGAGTCAATACTGTTCCAATGACCACAGGCCAAAACAAAGTAGGAACTGATAATGTTCCCTGAACCTACATTCCTCCGACAAGCAGACAGGAGAGAAGCCATCCCCACAGTGACCAGTAGAGCTATTTGTGTGGAATCTGAAGCACATGGCTCTGCCACCATCAGGTCCCCTGTATGAACAAACTTTCTACAATTGCTACACCTCGACAGAATGAACATATTCCTTCTCTCTGCATATTCCCCTTCCAGTCACCCATCCATGGCTTGTTTAGGCTACAGCACAGGTAAATCTCCCCATTTTCTCAGTTTATTTCTAGGCTGGAGGAGCCTTTTTCTAAAAGAAGGTAGGTGATGTGACCAGGTAGACAAATATGAAATCCTACCTTTAGTGAAGGCATAAATCCCTTCCACTTTCTAAAATCATGATAGTTACCAAAAGGAAATCTTGACTTCATTGTGACATAAGCAAAATGTCTACGCTGTACCCCAAGTCTCATATATTTAAATGGCATTATTTTCTTTTTTAGTTAACACTGGTTGATTGCTTGCCATCTCTACAGCTTGGTTATATACAAGAGTTGTCTAAGAATCTTATAATGAACTAGGCTATTATTAGCCCAGCTTTTAGGTTAGGAAACTGAAACTCAAAATGCTATATAATTAAACTGTCCCAAAGACAAAAGAGGAGGACTAAAATTCTGCTCTTGGTCTGACTCAACTACAGCTCTGACCACTATACCCTCTCCCCTGATTTTCTGGCAGTGCTCATCTTTCTTTGTCTTTAGAGTTATATTTACCCATGAGACCTCTGTTGACAGCTTGTTATGCCACACATGAGCTCAGAAGCCAGATACACATTCTGAAATTCTCCATGTCCACCACTGTTTCCGTTTCTTCCAGTGTCCCACAACCAGTGTTTGTATCCAGGTGTCAGGCTTGGCCAAGGGTGGTCCTGCTTGGTGTAATAGTGTGGTAATAGGCCAGAAAGATGAGCCTCTAGGCTGTTCCATGGGTCTAAGTGTGCCTATGGTCCATCTGAAGCTCAACCCTCATCCTGGGCTTCTGATGGCCCCTGAGAAAGCTTCTTCCCTACTAATTTGCCTAGAACTAGATCATGAGTTGTTTTAGTTTATCCATGGAGGATTTTAAGTAGAATATAAGTTTCATGAAGATAAATTTCTACTTCTGTTAGACTATGCGTGGATTCTAAGCTCCCAGGAGAGTGGCATTTTTTTTCCAGGTCTTCAATAATGGTTGTTGGTAGACAGGAGGAGGCCCTTCAGCTCAATGGCAGGCTGGTTCATGGCTGTGTTCCTGTTGGCTAGAATGCTGCTATACCCTCCCCTTTTCTCTAGACCTAGCATGCCTACATGGACATTTTGGGAGAGTCCACAGCTCCCTGGATGTCCCAATATCATAGGACCAGCACTCAGATCACCTGCCTTGCACAGCAGAGCCTGTCATCTAGGAGCACTCACAGTAAGTTGTGCTTGACAAGCACACTGGTCAGTTCTCCATCCCTTCTAGGCTGCCTCCTTGACGCCGTCTCATCCCAGGCAGATATGTTCTTACACAGTCATATAGAAAGCCATGCAAAACTTCAAGGTCTGTGTTCAAAGCCAATCATCATTCTAGCAACAAACCTGGATAAGTAATGAAACTGCTCAGGTACAGTGTAGGAGAGAAACATGATGGGCTTTAATCTTCCATCAAAATGGTCTAAAGGTATGATAATACATAAAGCGACTATAATGCTTTATATTTTTATTATTTAATATAAAATATTATATTTTATACATCTATATTAAAATATTTATATTGATATGTAATATTTTATATAAATGAAATAGAATCATAACTATGAAAGAACACATTAAAATAAATTTTAAAAATGGTCGGAGGGCTGTTTAGCAGTTAGGAACATTTGTTGCTCTTGCAGAAGACCTGAGTTCACTTTCCAGCACCCACATCATATGGCTCAAAACTGTCTATATCCAAATACCTGGTTTTCAAAAATCCAATACTTCCTTCAGTCTCTGCAGGCAACTATTCTCATTTGCATATACCCACACATAGATACACATAATTAAAATAATAATAAAATATTGTTTAAAATCATTTTTAAAGCAAAAGGTAACAGGAGTAATCTTCTGAGCTGAGATTTTTCACCTATATTGTCTGTGTATTCAGGAATTGCCACATGAAGCATGTATCACTTTTACAGCACCAAATAAGCAGTGAATACAGTGCTATAAACACGCTCTATAGCAGACAGGAGTATATCTAGTCAATACCCATCAAGCTTCACAGCCAGTTCGTTTTGAGTCACTGGCCTCTGGTTGCCAATAAATGAATGAATTCACTAAATGAATAGGACATATCTTGTTTGGATTTCAGTGTATCCTGCTTCATTTCAAACTAGTGAACAGCCCCAGGGGATGAAATAGTCTGCCTCCTGATCACAGAACACAATTGAAGCCTTCATCACATCTTGTTAATTACACTTAAGTATGGACCTTACTCATTCCTTCCACAAGACTCCCAGCTAGCTCCTAAGGACATTCCTCAAATGTCTCACCTGCAATGGTGCAGGAATTGGTATGTCACAAATGACTATTGCCTTAGCTAAGGCTTCTATTGCTGTGAAGAGGCACTATGACCATGACAACTCTTATAAAGGAAAACATGTAATTGGGGCTGGTTTTTCGTTCAGAGGTTTAGCCCATTAAGTGGGAAGCATGGTGGCCTGCTGACAGACATTGTGCTGGAGAGGGGCAGAGAGCTCTACATCTGGATCCTCAGGCAGCAGGAAGAGAGGGTAACACTGGGCTTGGCTCGAGCATCTGAAACCTCAAAGCCCACTCCTAGTGACACACTTCCTCCATCAAGGCCACAAATGCTCCAACAAGGCTACTCCTCCTAATAGTACCACTCCCTATGAGCCTACAGGAGTCATTTTCATTCAAACCACCACATCTATGCAAACTGATTTTCCATGTATATAAATGGGTCCAAGAGCAGTCAGCCTCAGCCAAAATAACTCTGGAAAATAACCCAGCCATCCAGTTGAAGCGATCTAGGCTTCTGGTCTTTGGTCACAAGGTTCTTCCTCTGTCCCTCTTCTCATATGAGCATAAAGATACTTTGCCTTTGAGAGAGCAAAGAAACCAAGGCTGGAGAGAGAGCAGCAGTTCAGAGCACTTGCAGCTTCTGTAGCATACCAGGATTGAGTTCCCAGCACCACCGACAGCTAACAAATGTTACTCCAGTTCCAGAGGATGCAATATCCTCCTTTGGCCTCCACAAGGCACCACACACATGGTACACAGAATGTGTACATAGAAGTAAAATACATATACACTTAAATTAAAAGAAATAACATTCTTAAAAGAAGAAGGAAAGGATGTCTACAAATGTAAAACGAGCAAGCAGTCCTCTTCTGGGGCAGACAAAACTGAGAGGGGAGCTCTTGGAGAGTAGGCAGTGGACTCATCTGTATGGTCAGGGTTTCCTAAATGTCACATAGGATGAGATCTTGCCCAGACAACAGACAGCATGGGCTGAGCCACAGTGATTTTCATAGTCTATCAGCTCACTTTCAGAATTCCACAGCCTAGATCCACTCAACATTCCGTCCACCAAGCAGAGACTGAGAAGACGGAGAGCAGGTAACCCTTCGAAATGTTTCTCAGGAGAGGTTAGGTGATTCTTGTAAGCACTGTAGGTGATACTTGGACTAGCATTTCTGTTTTAATAAATTTGCATTGGTTGTAGTGTCGATTAGAATATGATAACCAAAAACATGAGTTCATAGCTACTAATGCCATCCTAAGTGGGATAGAGCCAATTTGAAAATACAATTCACTTAGTGTAGTTTAAGTATATCTAAGGTGCTTTATAAAAAATACCTTATACCTAACTATACTTTACACATAAAGAGCACACTAAGAAATGTAAAACTCTGTGAGACACACACACACACACACACACACACACACACACACACACACACACAAAGACATGAAAGTAGGAAGAGAGTTGCTGGGAAGAAGGCTTCCCGTGGGAAAAAATGGGGAGCAAGCCAGAACATAGGGAGTAAAAAGATGAAAATTCACTATATACTTATGAAGCTGCCAAGGAATGAATCAAACCAGCGAAAACTAATTGTGTGCAATGAAAACACTGCCTGTGAGGTTTGTTTTTAACTTAAAAAGGGAAAGAGGGGGCTAAAGAGATGGCTCACTAGTTAAGAGAACCCAAGATCAGTTCCCAGTGCCCACATCGGGTGGCTCACAAACATCTGTCACTCCAGACCCAGGGTGTTGGCTCCTAGACTTCATTGACACCTGCACTCATGTGCATATACCCCCCCACAAACGCATACATAATTAATAATAAAATAGAAGAGCCCAGGTGGTGGACAAGGAGAAATTCCATGCTGTTATATGGAATTCTTGTGATCATTCCACACACATTGCCTGAGTTCATGCCTTGTCTATACTAAGCCCCATTCCTTGGACCTGATGATATCTGAATCTTTACACTGGGAACTGACTAGGAGGAGAGGGACTCAGCAGTAAAGAAATGTTTACCTTCTTTCTTTTTTTCTCTTTTTCTTTCCCTCCTCTCCCTCCTTCCTGTCCTTTCTCTGCTAGGATGCTGGCAATCAAACCCAGGGCCCTCTGCGCACACTTGGCTACCAAGTTACACATTTAACCCAGTGATCATTTGTGAACCTAGCAAGACACCCTCTAAGCTGTCAGCCCAGTCACTAGAGGCCTGCAAGATCGGGTCCCATATGCAGCAGACCCATCGGACCTACCCCAAAATAATACTCTTCCACATCTACACATTATCAAGATTTACTGTGTTTTTATTTAAGAGCTAACCAATTATTTGGGGTTTAATGTGGTTCATAAATGTCTTTCTTTGGATCAAAATAAGACAAATGCAAGCTGAAGAGCCTCTGAGTGTTCTTTCTTCTGTTCCTAGAATCAAGATCTCAAAAACATGAACAGTTTTCAAACTCACAGACTTCAGTGTTCACCAGAATGTCCCAGACAGTTAGACACAAAGTGCATAGTCCTGACCCCAGACTCTGCTGTCTCTACTCACAGAACTCCTTTTGAGAGACATGGGCAGACTCAACTCTGCAACAAGTTGGTCTAGAATCGTAACAGGCTTGCATCCTCCATAGGAACACCTGTTCCTTGCAGGCTGATAGAAAGGGATCAAAGGAGGATGAATGGAGAGAGAAAGACAGGAGGAAGAGGGAGGTTAAAGGAGGGGGAAAGGAAGAAGGGAGTAAAGGAGAGAGGCAAAGCAAGCCAAGTAAGGAAAAAAACATAGCTGCTATCTGAGTCAACTAGAACTGGAAGAACCTGGGCAACAAAATAAATAATATAGAATTTGAATACAAACACAGAGAATAAAATGGGATGCATGAGTCCAGGCTATATGCATCAACAACTGGGTAAGTAAACAAAAGGGATAAAGTTAAAACTCCTTACACCTTAGGTAGACTCTTTGCCCCCAAGGGAGAGAATAGCTACCACTGTTTAAGAGTAGCCTACAGTAGAAACATCCTTCGAAGATTTGCTAGAGAATGAAGATAGATACATCAGGGAACCTGGACAAATGCTATCTAAGCCAGGTTGCCTCGTCCCATGTTGATGATTTGAACCTCAACAGAACAGAAAAAGAACAGCATGTTGAGTCCATGTTCTTCCTCCATCAAGCCAATTATGATCATGAGAAAAACATTCAACTACCAAGGAGCAGCCCACAAGATACCTGGCCCAAATTCCTCAACACATGAAGGTGGTCCAAACAGAGCCATGTGGAGTTACATGCTGCATGGGTAGACTTAGGAGATGTGACAGCTGGAAAGGATTGCTACAGTCTAAGACAGGGTTCTGGCTGAGTGAAAAGACACTGACACTGTCCAACAAAGAATCAGTTTTATCACTTGAACTGATGCTTGAACAGATACTACATTTGTTCTTAGCCCAAAGGCCCAGAACCAATAATTTTATCATAAAAAAGAAAACCACCAATGCTCACCAAACAGCCACTATGTTCAAGGTTACTAATCACCTCCACCGAATGAAGGAAAAAGTCTAATGGAGATTCACAATAATCAAATGGTGCATCACCTAGCCGCAAAGCCCCATCTACATACATGGAATCCTAACATGTGCCAAGGAAGAGAACAGGGAGTGCCAGTGAGCATCATGAAGGACTGCCATGTGCTCTCAGAAGGAAGCCTCCCCTCTGCAGACTCTATGGACTCCTCAGGCAACTGTGTGTCCTCTTGAGCAGGCTGCTTGCTTTGTATACGGCCATCATGGCATCCCATCTAACTTTTGCCCTTTTCCCCAAGTGTGTGGTGTGTGGCAGTGGGTATCCTCATGCATTTTTTTATTTGATCTCAGTCCTGGTCTACTCTTTCAACTGAGTCAGCTGCTAAGAAGTTGTTTGATGGTTGCTAAGGAGGTACCAGTGAATTCAGATGCCTTGCCTCTTCCAACAACAAAAACCAGCCAGCCCATGCTGGGCTGAGGTGTGGCTTCCCTGGTAGAACACTGGTCTAACATACATGAGGCCCTGGGTGCACTCTCCAGCACCAGAAAAGTACAAAGAGGCAGCTCCTTTTTCATAGAATCCCGCTCAGGCAGGTTACAAGGAAAGCTTTCAATACCTCTGGTCTGGGAAGACATGAGCATTTCCAATGTGCTTCCTTCTTTCTTTCTATTGTGCAATTCAGCCCTTAAATATTATCTCTTTCTAGACACAACCTTGCTGTGTTTCTTATCTTTCCTATGGAGAAAACAAAGTCCTGTGATGCCCAGACCTTGCCTCTCTTCACACTCTCTCCTCCATACAATACCAACACAGTTAATTTTCCTTCCACATCTGAGAAGCTATGAATTCATGACCCTCTGGGTCCATCCCAGGAGACCTGGCTTGAGTTGGAAAGTCTAATAACACTTCTTTTAAAAGAGCAAATATTGTGTGTATTGCTGATATTGACTAAGGTCTTTGGTGTGCTCAGAAATGGCCACTGTGCCCCACCCAAGGCCCTCTCCATATTCCATCTGGGCTACTGAACAGTGTAAGGCAATCTTACTGCTCCACAGAGGTTTGCGGTGGTCATGGTAGGTGGGGTAAACATGCGTGTGTTCACTTCCCTTCTTCCCTAATGCAGCAGTTTTTATGGCAGAGACATGGGGCCATTTGGATGCTGAAAATGCTTTCAGGCAAGAAAGCAGTTATTGATGGGCTCATTCTGGCTTAGTACATGATCAGGCCTCACTACGAATTTCGCACAGCGCAGAACTGAGAGAGGCACAGGGCAAATCACATGAACATGGATTCAATATTCCATCCCACTAAGATCAACCAGTGTTTAACCTGCTGAAGTGAAATCTCCTTAAATTATCTTCTCTCACGTCAGTCTTAAGAAAGTCCCATTTTGCTGAACCGATTTCTCCTTCCTGAAACCATCCTCATTTAATTATAATAAACACTCTGAGTTGGTTCAGGGCTGATCGCCATGTCAGGAGTATGGGTGCCATTGGTTTCTTTTGAATGAAAACCGTGGACTCTGATTTGCAACACGCTCATAGGTGACCAAGCAACTCAGGGGTTACAGAGACTGAACATTCATTTGTGCACATAGCAGATGGTGTGGCCCAGCTACGACACTACCCACGCTGTTCTCGAATCTGTCTTTGCATCCCGTTTGAGGAGGTAATGAATTCCTTTCAGGGTTGGAGGGACACTGATTTCCAAGCTTCAGCTGATGTGTATCAGCCTTCACGAGGTTGGGGATATGTGTTAATTGTAACCCCGGTTCCATTTGATTTCTTTCCCCTTTCACACACCCACAAATGATTTCCATTCTTACCTCGCTCGGCTCACCAGCTTGTCAGTTGGGGACCAAGCTCTTGCCTCTCTTTGTTTGGCATTCTGGACAGAGCCCAGGCCCTGTTTTCCAAGCATTTAATGAGCTTGGCCATTTCTGGCTGGTAACCAGCAGCCCCTTCCTTTGTATATTACATCTCTTTTGAGGAAGAACTAAATGCAGCACCAAACTAGGCTGACACTCAAGGGATAAACTGCTATTTGGAGTTTTTGTTTTGTTTTGTATTGGTTTTAGTTTTTTGTTTGTTTTTGGGTTTTTTTGTTGTTGTTTTTTTAATATATGTGAGCTTGCATTTAACTTGTGCCACACAGGAATGTGGGTGGTTATAACTGAATCTTAGGTGTGTGAGAAAAATCCAGAAGCAGAGGAATAGAAAAATCAAGGGTTTTGAGAAAAATTTAATATGTTTGGGAGGGTGCACTCACCCGATGATTGGGAATTTATGGAAACCAAAGCATGGTCATTGCTAATTCAAGTCCAAGCCTTGTATTTGGAGATGAAGAGATGACATCTCTCACAGAGCCTGATGTCCATGTTTCAGCAAGAGCCCAGGATCTGCCCACCTTTGCCCACCAGCACTAGAGTTACGAGCACGGGCCACTAAATCTGGCTTTTAAGTGAGTGCCAGGGATTTGTGATGGGATTCAAGCTCTCCCTGGGCTTGCACAACAAACACTGTGTTAACTGAACCATCTCCCCATCCCAAGTCATGAGTTTATAAAGAAGACTCAAGAGTGGAAATAAAGCACGCCAGCTGGTAGGGTGGAAACTTGACCCTCACTCCCACTCCAACCTTTAAAGTGCTTGACAAGAATAGAGAACTCAATTATAAGAAATAAATTTCAATTGTAAAATACAAAGAGCAAGCAGAGATCAGAGAGTGAAATAGGCTTTTCTCCATCCTTCATCCTTAAAGACGTAAACACAAAATGTTGCTTTTTCTTCACCATGATAATCCACATATTAGGAAAATGCTTTTAGTGTTACCCAGACATTAAATGGTGTTCTCAGTACAAAGGACAGAACACTCACTGAACACAATCCTTATCCTTAAATATAGTCTAGCAGAGCATGGAATGAATAAAGAATGAATGAATCCATGCATGAATGAATGGCAGATGGCAATGAGTACTACAAGAGGGGAGGGGGAAGGCATGATAAGCAGAATAAACACAAGATGGGGTGGTTTACCATCATTGGGACAGTCAGGGAATACTTCTCTAATAAAATGACATTTAAGCAGGAACTGGAGCAAGGGACAAGCATGTGGCAGGGTGTCTGGAGGAGAGGCATCCAGAAGAACGGAAGATCAGAAACAAAGGAACTGCAGGCAATAGTCTTGAAAGGCTCAGCAATCTATCAGACCTCAGTCATTATGCATAGATTCCTTCTCCTGTGAATCCAGAACAATGACTTTTTACTTTATGCAGAAAACCGTGGAAAATGTGTTACCTAACCTTCTCACCTATGAGAGATATGAGCTGAAATGAAATGATAATTTGAATGCATTTGTTCATATACACGCTCAATATGGAAGCAATCTAGCAACTCTATTCTTCCACTTTTACCCTTCAGCTAGGCACAGTACTGGGGGTTGAGAGTACTATGTGATCAGAGCAGAGGTCTATGTCATCCTAGACCCACAGCCTGAGGAGGGTATTACTTAACATAGTGGAAGATGCAGGGGACTATGGGAACTGGGGACTAAGACAGTGTCTGCAGGTTTCTAAAGGACAAGAATAGATCTTACAAGGAAGTGATGTGGAATTCATAAGAAGAGAACATTCTAGAAAGTAGGCAGGAGACCCTGAAGTAGAAGGGATCAAACTGAATTGGCTATATTAAGAAAGACAGGTCCATATCTCAGAGAGTGATGATAAATAGCAAAATAGCTCAGACTGGACAGAGGAGCCGAGATCAGGTGGAAATGGGTCTTGTATGGACTTGACCAGATGGGAGACCATTAGAGAGGCTTTACATAGGATGGAAATGGGAACAGACAAGCAGTGTAATGTGACAGTACTGGTTGTACAATGGGAAAATAGGGGCAGCAAGATAATGTTAGTGGACAGGCATTCAGATGAGAGACTTCCATTGCCCAGACACTGAAAATACCAAGGGAAATGAAGGGCTATTAAGGAATAGAATGAGCTGGTCTTAGGGATGGACTCATGTTCAGGACAAGATGATCTGTGATCTGCTAGGAAACTCCTACTTGGTTTTTGAAGTCATAATATTCTATTCATTTTATTACATACTTGAGTAGAAAAAGAAAAAATATAAATATACCCCAGCTAAGGCACCAGATATGCAGTATACAAAAGTCTCTTTTCTTTGTTTCTAAGTCATATCTGGATCTTACATTTGGAATTCACTGTACCCACACAGTTCGATAGCCCTTGGCAGAGAAGTCAGCAGGCTACACCAGACTCAAAAGAAGTGAGTTCCTAATCCAAATAACTCTTCTGTTTCAACTCCATTAGGATGACACTTAGCTGGTCACACCTACAAGGATTTCAAGCCAAATGGCTGACTCATTAACATGCTCTTTGCAAGAGAACATAAACAAAGATGCCTTTTAAAGGGATACTTTTAAATTATGTGTACCGCTGTGTGGGTATATACACGTGAGTGAAGGAGTCTGCAGAGATCAGAAGGTGTCAGGGCCCCAGGAACTAGAGTTACAAGCACTTGTAAGTTGCCCAGTGTGGGTGCTGGGAACTGACCCTACATCCTCATGACAGTTGTCCAATCTCTCCCGCCCCACAAAGATCCTTTTTTTTTATTTTATTAACTTGAGTGTTTATTTACATTTCGAGTGTTATTCCCTTTCCTGGTTTCCGGTCAAACATCCCCCTAATCCCTCCCCCTCCCCTTCCTCATGGGTGTTCCCCTCCCGACCCTCCCCCCATTGCCACCCTCCCCCCATAGACTAGTTCACTGTGGGTTCAGTCTTAGCAGGACCCAGGGCTTCCCCTTCCACTGGTGCTCTTACTAGGATATTCATTGCTACCTATGAGGTCAGAGTCCAGGGTCAGTCCATGTATAGTCTTTAGGTAGTGGCTTAGTCCCTGGAAGCTCTGGTTGCTTGGCATTGTTGTACATATGGGGTCTCGAGCCCCTTCAAGCTCTTCCAGTTCTTTCTCTGATTCCTTCAATAGGGGTCCTATTCTCAGTTCAGTGGTTTGCTGCTGGCATTCGCCTCTGTATTTGCTGTATTCTGGCTGTGTCTCTCAGGAGCGATCTACATCCGGCTCCTGTCAGAACACTATAAGATATGTAACCCACACACGGAGCAGTGGCAATAGTCTGGAAGAGTTTCCAGGACAGCACTTTGGTTTCAAGAGTGTGGGGGTGGGGAAGAAAGATCAGAGGTCTAGTGTCACAAACAAAAAGCCTTTATATTAGTCCACCCTCCTTTAGACAGTAACGAGGGTAGAGAAGAGAGCCACTGTTTTTGCAATACCAAGAAGAGCTTGGAAAATGACTTCTCAGAAGGACGTAGGTAAAAAGAAGCAGCTTAGCACCTGGGCAGACACACTCCTCCTCCTGGATACAAAGGGCTGCTGTCCGGATCACACCCAGGATCCAAGAAAGGAAGGGCTGTAAGTGATCTGACAATTGGGTGAAGCTGTTTGGAATCTTACATATCCCGCTAGGGAGAAACTTAGTGGCTATTTATTCACCAGCAGAGCCACGACACTTCTTGTGGCTGACAGTGAATAAATCCACAGAAACCCAATTCCTTTCCTTGAGTGTGAACACATATGCATAATTTAATCTCTTGCCTATGCTTTTAGACCAGAACAATAAAGAACATATTTGCTCCTGGGGACACACCTCTCCAAGCCAAGCAGCGGCAGGACAATATGGAACCTCGTAAGTCTATCCTTCTGGAGCAATTGCCTTTAAAACGATTTTAAATTAAGATTACACTATTTCATGGTACATAGGGAAAATGCATAAGAATGTTGAGGATGGAAGTCTAGCTGTCAAATATATTTTGGTTTCCACAATCTCCCACCATTCCCCTAAAAGAAGATGTCTTGGTGAGGTGGGCAAAACTGGGTCACTGTGCACATCAGGAACAATAGAAAAATTATAGGCCCTGGAAGCACCAAGATTAGCTAAAACACCATAAAGAGTATATCACGTAGTTCACTAGCTACCTTCTTCTTTCAAGGGAAACCAGAAAATAAAATATATATTGAGATAATACCAGAATTTCCAGCATGAATCCAGTGGGGGAAATCAGAACTTTCAGGCAGTGATCTAATTGTTTAATTTTATTTTAAATCATACACCATGCTTGTTTACAGAAGCAGTGATTGGTGCCATTAAGAAAGTTAAGAGCCATTGTCAGTTGGGACAAAGCACCTCCTTTTTACCAACCCATGAAATAATGCTACAATGTTTTATGGACAGAAGCAGATAATTGATAAAGAATAACACAGAAATGACATCAGTGAGGGGTACTACCAGCTGGGATGGTCTCACAAAGATCAGACAGCCCTGGGGCATAAATTAATCAGCCATGGTCTAGAGGAGGCTGGCTCCTAAGTCCCAGGGGCAATAAACCTCACACACTAGAGTACTTAGCCTGGATAGGTATTTATATAGGCATACTGTCCCCAAACTGCTGCTCTAGGATTCTGTTAAAATGAAACAACAAAAAGTTGTCAAATTCATTTCCTAGTTCTGTATTTCTAATATTCCCACAATTGCTCTATTTCCTTTGCATTTTGGATAAAAACGAATGTAGTTCTTTCCAAATATTTGGAAGTAATTCACAAAAGCACAATTTGCTGTCCTGGAGCATAGATTCATTGTTGAGCTGAAGTTGCCAGTGGTCCCAGGATCTTCTGGAAGGTTCTATTCTAAGGTGCTCCTCTTCCCTGTGTGGCCTAAGTCATTAACTCAAAGTCAACGGGCTGGTCTGCTCTCAAAGCAAGAGGGCCTTCTGTCGCTCTCAGAAAGCTTGATCCATTCTCCTCACTGAAAAAGTACCTGGTACACTTCTGGGGAACATGTTGAAGAGTTACAAGACATGTAAGACAACAACGGTGTCTCAGTTCATGAGTGTACTATGCCAAAGTACCTGAGACTGGACAAGTGTTGAACAATAGACACTGACGTCCCAAGATCTGGAGGGTCGAAACTCCAAAGGGGCACAGGCATGGGGACCAGTGACAGGTGGTCAGTACTCAAATGGTCATGGTCAATAGAACCATGACCCCTGTGTTTATGCTCCTAAGTGCTGGTCTTCAGCTCTCCCCCATAGCAATAACTAACAACTACTGGAAATCTCTGTCTTCCTCATGCATTCTCCCTGCATTCTATACTTTACTGTTCTCACCAATCATATAGAATAAGAAGTACCCAATAAATGTGAGACAAACGTGGTAAGGAAGGCTACCCTTTAAGATCTGGAGACAGCATCATCAGGAAGCTCATTAACATTGGGGGCAGAGGAGCCCTGTTAGAGATCTGTCCAAGAAATCTTCAGGGAAATCCCAGACAAAGGAAATATCTGACTTTTCTAACCTCTGAAGGGATGGCAGGAAGTTTTCACCACGTGATTTAGTTCAATATTGTGCTCTTGACAAAGGCCACAGAACCATAAATTAGGGGTTACTGTTTGCCTACAACACAGAGAGCTTCTTAACTCAGTCCCAGAGAGAGCTGCAGGGAGGCATGGTCTGATCGCCCCAGGATGCAGATTCTGCTCCTTATCTGGGAGTACTGTCTTTAAAGAGGTAGGCTCAAGAATAGTGCATAGGCATATGAATAATCTGTTCTATGTAACAACATCTGATACATCTCTCAGAAGTAAGCCATATTAGATACTGAGCATGGTGAATCCATTGAAACAGTACTCAACAAAAGTGGTTTGGGTCTCATTCTTATGGTACCATGACATGTGCTGATTACATCTTGCTTTTAAAAAGAAGACAAACATTTATTCTCACGTCAATTCATTTAACTTTTAAATTGTCATTTAATAAATATCAATTCATTTATTCCTCCTCTCCTTTTTATAAATTCATTTGAGTACAAAACATAACAGCACCCGATTTAAGTTCTGATATATCTTGGAGGATGCAGGGTAGTACAATTATTGAACTTAGAAGAGTTGGGAGGGTAATAATCCATTGCACCATAGTAGCCAATGTCCCCAAGCCAGCTCTGCTCATTACGCTCTAAAAAACTCACAGCAAATGTCCTGCCTATTATCAGAGCTGAGATGACTTGTCCCCTCGTCACTTGCTTAAAGGTAACCTGGAGCACAAGCCAACCAGGACTGGCCATCAATGTTCTTAGTTTCCAGGGAAATCAAATGTCAAACAGATCTAAAGATTCATGTCCAGCATCCTGCCCACTCTGAAACCTAGATGGATATTTCTCCTTGTTTAGGAAAGGAATGAAGAAGTCAAACTATCGCTAGTCCTCAGGACAAAGAAAATGCCCTCATTTCTTGCCTCGAATATGGAAATGGGCACAGTACTCAGCCAGGGTATGTTCTTGGAAAGTAGGCTCCAGTGAGCAGCCTTGAGAGCCTGTGGGTGACTGGATTTCTAACCATCTTCCAGGTGATAACAGACAGACTGCCTGATGGCAGGAAGAGCATCCAGTCCATAGATGAATGACTGAGCTTCCAAGAGAGTATGTGTTCAGATATTTAAAATTTTCATTCTGCATTCCAACCCAAAGTGGACCGTGAACTTTCCCCCTATTGTATGTGTCATTAGAAAGCAAATGAATCTCACAAATCTTTATTCCATTTTTGGATGTTTCAGTTCGTAAGCCTTTAGATTATACAAGGATACCTCACTCCACCAAGGCAGGTAAACCACACCTCCATGCAGAACATTAAAGGTATCCACTCTGACACTTAGTCCTGTGTTCTATAAGGGTCATGTATCCACGCCAGAGGCAGCTGATGATTTCCATGTCTCCAAAATGGCCAGACCCTGACATGAGGGTTCAGCAAATGATTAGCCATCTCTGGCTACTTGAGATGCAAAGTTGACTATGTATTTAGTCTTTAATCTGTGCAGCAATCCCCCCACCCAGTACATGCTGAAGGAAACACTTCCCCATTAAAATAGCAGTTCACATTAGCATATCCGTAGAAATAAACAAACACTAGTTAAGATACCTAAAGGAACTCACGAACAGAAGCTTTTCAACAAATTTATCAAATTTCTGTTTGTGCTCTCAAACTGTTTGGTAAATGCTCCCTCCTAACACACTTTGAAAGGTCAAGTTCAGCCCAAGTTTACTCTCTGGAAATTAATGAGGTTTTAATGTACTCAGAAACGTAGAAAGGGTGTCAAGGTTATTTGATTGGCCTAACCCAAAGAACTTTCTAGAACAGCAAGATATTTGCAATGGGTTTTTAATCTCTAAGTCCTCTCTTATGTGGAGCACACTAAAGGACACACCGGCAGCGTTACTTTGTTTCTTCTCTGTATCATTTGTAAGCAACAACACAGCCTTTCCCATCTTTTTAAGTGGTTACAGAAGAAAAATAAAGCATGACAACCACAGCTTGTTAGTGTGGTTCCTCCATTTTAAAGGGATCCTTGGTTTAGAAAAAAAAGAATTCTAGGTTAAACCAGAAATAGGAAAGATTAGGCTGCCACTCTTTCAGTGAGCCAATGAATTATAACTGTTAAGTCTTTGGTGTCAGAGGGTTGTGAGTTCAACTCTGGGTTGTCTATTGTCAGTGTGACCCGGGATGAGTCAAACTTCAGATTTATCGGCAAAGCAGAAATGCCCCTTCATTGTGCAGTACAGAGAAGCCTGTGCTGTGTTGTCAATTCATACAACATACAAACATGTTACATGCTAGTGCTGGATCTGTGGCCAGCCTTTGACATTTAAAAAGACTTACTAACCCGAAGTCACAAAGGAAGAATGGACATGTACATCACACACTAAAAATATGACATTCCTACATGTGAATTTCCACAGGATGGAAAATCGAGAGGGACCCTTAAGCTATCCTAGCAAGAGTTCACCTTGTCTCAAGTTCAAGGTTAGAAAGTAGTTAATATTCTTTGCCTGTTTCTCAGCTCCTAGGCTAAGGGGGTATTTCACTGTGATACCCAGACCATCACCTCATCTTGTTAAAGTGTTCTTTTTTCCTTCTAACAGCAAAAAAGTGGGAAATACTGTGTATAATTTTAAAACTTTTTAAAGTGCCAATATTTACTATTTCTTAACATTTTAATTTAGAGGGTAATGTTTTTGTTTTACATTTTGGACATGGTCTTGTAATGTAGTCTGGGCCACCCTTGACCTTGTGAATCTCCTCCTTCATCTTCCATGAACCCATAGCCAGCATGAGAGAATTTCTGTAAATATCTTGTACCTCCAAACCTACTGTGAAAGTGTTAGTAAGAAGTACAGTCTTTCTGACTTTAAGAGTTATTTTATCTTTAATTATGTGTATATATTGTATATGGATATGCATATGTATGTGAGTACAAGTGCCCATGAAGACCAGAAGAAATCATTAGAAACCCTGTAACTAGAGTTAGCAAGTTGTTTCGAGTTTCCCAGTACGGGTGCTAGGAACTGAATTTGGGTCCTCTGTCAAAGCAGCACAAATTCTTAACTAAGGAGCCACCTCTCCAGTTCCCCCAAACATCTTTCAACACCTCATGCATGACCTATAATCATACTACAAAGAAAATTATGGTCTTGAACTGCTACCGTCATAGAGAAAAATCCAATCCTAGTAAAGCATGAAACTAAGTTAACACTAACACCCAACTGAGACATAGACAGATGATTGATAGATAAATGAATGGATGGATGATAGACAGACTGCAAATATATAATATATTATATACATACATACATACATACATACATACATGATACATAATTGGTAGATAGACATGTAAATGCAAGGGTAGATAAACATGGTACAGAAACACACACTTGTGTAGCTTATTCCCCTCCCCCCTTGCTTATTAAACTAATGTTTAACACCAGACAACTCTATTGAATCTAATCTCATCTAATTCACTTATTGCTGTTTCACTTGTGTTTATCACAGAAATAGCCTCATAGAGAAGTTGTTCCCAAGTGCTCTGAGATTCACACTGAAATCTGACCACCAGGACTAATCCTTCCAGGAAACTGGGGAAGAAAACCTCTCAGGACCTTGAGAGCCAAAAGAGCAGGTCTTCCAGACCGTGGCAGCACAGGATGAAAGACTGGCACAGTGGTTGTCTGTGTCCTCACCTGTGCCCTTCCTGAGAAGCAAAATCCTAAAATGTGTGTGTTCTCTGCCAACAAAGGGTATCACAATCCCAGTAGAAATCTGAATTTCATGTTCAGAAATGCAAAGATCCTTCCTGGTGGCAGAGACAGGGACTGGAGTCCATTCAGTTCTGGCACAGAGTGAACAGACTGTGGATGAGGAACGATGTAAGTGGCGATTAGGATGAAGAGAGAAACAGCATCAACACAATCTAAATACCAGAAGCTCTATAGCAATAGCCTTGGAGGCTGTATGATACTGCATGAGATTTAGGGCAAACTTCACAGGTACATTTGACTGTTCATCAACTGAACAGGATAGTCATAAATAAAGGTTTCCAGACTGGAAAACAATATTCAGACAAAGAGCTTTTTGTTTGGGAGGTGACTATCTTGCATTTCCATCTGCAGGCTGTGTGTGTTGTGTGTGTGTGTGTGTGTGTGTGTGTGTGTGTGTGTGTGTGTGTGTGTGTGTGTGTTCCTTCGTCCTCTATCAATACTGGTTTCTTTGACACACGTCCATTTATGACCTATTTACACAGATGATTAACTGCAGATAATAGTCTGCTTCAAGCAAGACTTTTCTTGAACAACAGATAAACTGAAGGCCCCAAGAAGAAGGGCAACCACAGGTCCTAAAGGATCCTCTGTTCTTTTCCTCCTTATCCCACACATGCTGTGAATACTCAGAGGGCCTAGCACCCAGCATCCCTTCCCCCAAGGAGCACTCATAGAGGGGTGGGAGAGCTTGTGTCAGGATCCTTCAGAGAATGAGTGGCTGTGGTAGTTCTGAAGAATCTCTCCATAGCTAAGTGGAGACAAAATGGTAGAACAATCTGTACTCAACATCTACGTCTGACTGCTCCTTTGCTCCAGCTGAAATCATCAGAATGCTAAGCTGGGGAAAGTCAGGATCTACTTCATTTAAACCTTTTAAGATACAAAACCGTTTTAATACAAACAACCCTGCCTGCCTCCAAAGTGGAGGACAGGATGTCCTGTGTTTTCATTAACTTCCACTGCTGTGGCACATCAAGAGAAAGGGATGATAAATGTCAACAGAAGCTGTCATTGAAATGTCTGATAATAGCCTTGAGAGCATCACTGGTGTCCCTGGGTACCACACATCCAAATCAAACAACAATTACACAGTCCTCAGTAGAAGTCAATATGGGAGTCTGTGCCATGGCTATCGCTACCTGGCTTTTGTGGTAAATAACTAATAGATAGTTTTTCCCTCATGTCAGTTGACCTCCGAGGGCAAGGCTTAAAATTCTTTCTCTCCACCCACCATTCCATTGCTCCTCGTCACCTCTGACCACAAACGCAGAGCCTGTGTGTTCGCTTAAGGCAGAAATACAGCACCACAGAGCAAGCAGCTTGCGGCAGTGGTTACAGGTTAGTGGACAGCAATCTGCTCAGAAGACAGAGGAATGGCAGGTTATTCAGCTGCAAATATTTGCATGGATTCCAGAGAAGTTATCATTCATTCATTCATTCACTCATAAGAGCAGAAGAGCACACAACTGCAGCCGAGAGAAGAGGTCATTCCCTCAGGCTTTGGGGGATAGGGATGTTGGAGGAGAGGGGTGCGGGGGGATACTGTGAGAGGAGGGGGATCAGGGTTGTGAGTGTGCAGTGGGAGCTTAGGTCCCATCCTGTACCAGCCATCAGAGCTGAGGTGTTTTGAAGCACATTAGAAGTATGTTATTCCTTCTCCACTCTCACCAAAAGCAAATCAGGAGAAAGAAGCACCCACCACATCAGGTGATCAGAATGTAAGTTACCCTGAGCTGACGTGGAACAAGCCTAGGTTTGTCCTAGGTTCCATCCTCGGGGACAGGCAATTCTATCGTTTGTATGGTTTGTTATATAAAAACACGCTGTGACCAAGCAGTAAGTAATCTGTGATTGGCCACCTATGTCCATCCTGCTTCAGTACTTGGGATATAAACACTAGAAGAATTATACATGGAAACAAATTATGACGCCACTGCTCTACATCGATTTTCAGTTTAAATCGTGTCTTAGAGGCTCACTCTGTTCTCCTCCAACTTGTGATCCTCCCACCTCACCCTCCTGAGTGTCAGGATGGCAGGTATCCAACATCATGACTTGATTACTCTTACTCTGAGTTGAGACATATTGAGGATCTCCTGGATAAAAATTGTAAGAACGCAATGCATGGGCATGGGCAAACATTTGAGACAACTCTTCTCTGAACTTCTCCCTGGAAATGTTCTCGGTCTACCTCCAGAATCCAGACAACCTGTGAGCCAGACCGAAGAGAGCTGCCACAAAGGCCCGTGTGAGTTCTCAGAACACTGTTGCTGTTCACAGGAGAACAGTCCTATACCCTCTAACTTAGAGTCACTGTCACGATTAAATAAAACAGGACATATTCTTATGAAAGCCACTGTAATCTTCGAGACCAATGATTGACTCCATGGGCCCAAAGACACAGAAGAGAAGAAACCCAGAAAACCTATTCTCTTTCACCAGAAGAATGTAACAGAGTCCTAAAGTGCACATGAGCTGTGCAGCCTTGCATTAGCCACATAAACAGTTAATATATAGGACATTAGAGGACACCATTTGACCTGTTACCAAGTTTTTAGTTGTCTACTAAATATGACCTTGGGTCACTCTCCTCGATTAAGTCACATAAAGAGTTCCAATTAAATAAAAAGCTATGCACATCCCACTGGGCTGAGGCCCTCCAGACCAACTAGTCATAGAACTAGTTGGTTTTCTTTTAAGTTGGTCATTTTATGCACTCACTCTGTACCAGCACTAGAAGAACAGGATAATGCCCTTGACCAGAGGGACCTCCATGCTAAATTAGGAGACAGCAGACAGCGAGGTCAGCAATCTGGTACCAGGTGCCAAAAGGACATAGTACTCCACCGGAGAGGCTCTGGCCTGGGGCAGGTGTTAAGTTTATAGGGTCACTTGCCAAGAAAAGGTGGGGCTCAGGAAAGGGGTCAGCACTTATCAATAGACCATGCAGTGCACAAATGTACACAGTATGCTACCCATGGGAGAACGCAGTGGGAGCCAGGCTGTGACAGAGACTGGGAGAGGGGGCAGTGCTATGACCATAAGAACATAGCAGTATGGATCTGTTGTCCCTAGATGGTCATGCATTCCCTCAAATAGGGCAATGGGATGGGGGTCTGGTAGATGCCAGGAAAACACTCACTGGCAAGGGAGGGAGGTAAACCTTCCTTCAAGAACATTCCTCTGTCATATTCTTCTGTGGGTAAATGTTTTACCACTAAAAAGTAGTTGATAAATTTAAAGATGTAGGTAAAGATGAAGGAGAATCTCATTTATAAAACAGTAACAAGAGGCAAGCACAGTAGCACATGCCTGTAGTCAGAGCATGTGGTAGGTGGAGGCAGGGGGATCAGGAGTTCAAGGCTGGCTTCAGCTCCATAAAATAGTAATTAAATTAACCACAGTCCAGAACATTCTAGTATAGAAAGTACTCACAATATTTTTAAGGATTCAATATGAAACAGTTGTACTTTTCAATTCATCTCTACTTAAGTAGGTCATGTTACTGTAAGGGAAATAGCCGGTTTCAATCTGAACACAGGATGCAGTGCTGTTCTGGACCATCAGTTAGAGAGCAAGCTTGGATGTGTTGCCTAGGTAATGCCCTCATCACAACTGGTCAGTAATGCCCTCATCACGACTAGTCAGTAATGCCCTCATCACGACTGGTCAGTAACACCCTCATCACGACTGGTCAGTAACACCCTCATCACGACTGGCTAATGCACAGCCCCACACCAGGACTGTGCTACCAATCATGAGCTATGGATCCAAGAACTCACCATGCTGCATTTACACAAACTGGGAACTGGACCTGGGAAAGTAACAGGTGAAGCACCTGCCTTGCAATCATAAGGACCTGAGTTTTAGCCCCAGCACCCATTAAAAAGCCAGAGATGCTAACGCGTGGCTGTAATCCTGCTGACTAGGGAGGTTCTTGGGAATTGGTAGTCAGCCAGAGAGCCCTGTGTGAGACTCTGTCTCTAAATGTAACCTGGGGAGTGACTGAGGAGCACGCGTGGTATTTACCTATGCACACATGCATGCTCGTACACTTGTACGCATGCTTGTACACTTGCATGCAGGCATGTACTCATGCACTCATGCTCATGCTTGCATACCCCACAGTATACAGAATGGATTTTTAACAGGGATGAATGGAGCAATGGTTCTGCAGTTAAGAGCACATGGTACTTTTGCAGAGAACCAAGTTCAGATCCCAGTATCCATGTTGGCAGCTCACAACTGCTTATAACTCCAACTTCAGGGAAACCCAAAACCTCTGGCTTCATCATGTACCTAGACTCACCATATACACACACCTACCTGCATAAAGACAAACACATCTAATAATAGTAATAGTAAATCTGTAGGAGAGGGAGATGGAGACGGGGGTGGGGGAGAAAAGAGAGAGAGGAGAGAGAATGAATATATGAGAATGCCCGCGAGCAGGCATCATGGCATTTATCTATATGCCTACAACCCAGGAAGCTGAGGCTATAATGGACTTGCTGTGAGTTTGATGCCCACCATAGTTATATAGCAAAACCCTGCCCAAGGGAGTGAGTAGAACAAGGGACACAAAGGGGAGAGGGACAGGGATAGAGACAGACATGAGAGGCCAGGGGAGTCTGAGACTAGAGGAATCATCAGGATTGGGAACTCAGTTTGGAATCAGGAGAAAGCTCTGGAGTCAGGAGCTGGTTATGATCATACAACAGTGAATGAGCTGAGTAACGTTCCCGCCTTTGAAGCTGTTTTTAAAAATGACTACAATGGCTTTATCTGCACTCCGAGTGCCTTTGAAGAAATGAAAAGTACAGCTAGAAAGGCAGTGATACCCAGCAAAGGCAATGAAGCGAGTACCACACACCACCTCCTTCAAAATGATGCACTGATCAGACTGGATCTGACAAGGAAGCTTTATGGAAAGGCACCAGCATATTAATGGCCTACCAATGACTGCACATCCTTATGATGCAGGCACGGCAGGGTTTCTAAAACAGTGGAGTGTGTTCTCCCTAAAGGAGACTGAGTTCTTCACACAGTTTAGCTCCTAGCTCTTCTCTGCAGTAAGCCCAGACAACAGGTTTAACACTACAATTACTGTTGTGTTAGTTTGCTTCTGTTTATTTAGGGCTTAATGGGAGCCAGCTACCAAGGTTTCTTTCCTTTGTTGTAAACAGGAATGGAATGGATACAGAAATGCTATGCATCAGCTTGGAAAATCAGCAGCAGGACGTGGTTCTGAAACTAAGCCCAAGGCCACAGAGCTCAGCAGAAAAGGTCACGCCACGACACCCCGAGCCCCAACCCCTACCTGAAGTGGAAACTTAAGGGTTCTTTGGAATGTCAGTTGGATGGTGTTTTGCTGAAGCAAACATGTGAAGGAACGGTTTGTTAGAGTGGACACAGGTGTGAAAGGCTAAGGCAGACTCACAAAGGAACGTTTCACTGAAGCAGACATAGGGGAGAGGAGGTTCTGCTAAAGCAAGCATGTGAAAGGACATATGATGAAAGATTCTTTGCTAACAGCATGCATGTGCTGCTCTACCTTACATTGTGTAGTTGAGCTGCATTTGTTGGGATGCCATAGAGAGAAATGCACCAAAAAGCTTCTGGTGGTGCAGTGCTGTTTGTTGCTGCTTCTGAGTACTTGGGCTGATCGGATGCACGTGCTGAGGCTAGACCAGTGCTGAGGCAAGGCACATGGAGGACACAGACAGAGCTTGACTTGCGGGTACAGCTAGCTGTGCAAGGCTTGTGGGTCTCACTGATCTTCGCTTCCCTGAGAGAGGCACAGCTGAGAACTTCACCTGGTATTCCTGCTGAGGCCTGGCTGCCTCTGCTAAGTCCTGTAACACCAACTCTACTGACCTGGACTGCTGGTGTATCCTTTGCTAGTGGACTGAAATGCCTGCTGACCTGTGTACTGAACTGCCAGTTTCCAGACAACACAGATGGGAGTAGCTTCCAAAGAACCTTTCTAAACAGGTGCAGTTCCCCCCCAACCATCACACACCCCTGTATCCTTTCTTTTTTCACTACCTCTGGTGGGTGGTGGGCTACAAGGGAGGTTAAAGCACTTAAGAATCATCATTAAAAGTAAGATTGGAAAAAATGAAAGTTACGTCTACCCCCAACCCTACTCCCACTCCTGCTACTTCCCCTCATCCCAGACCCTCAGCAAGGAAAGCATGAACTACAATTGTTGCACCAATCCAAAACATCCAAGTGGACTTTGATAAAGATACATTTGAGGTTAAACTTCCTATAGAGATAACAAATTCTATCTGAGAGCTCAGGAAATTGTTGTTCTTTGTAAAGAGCCTGAAATGTTTTCTATATACAAGTCATTCAAAACTGAACATCTCTAAATCCTGTACCCATAATCCTGATGGAGTTTCAGTTCACAATTTATAAATAACAACTCAAACATAAAGGTCACTGTGTAATAGTAACTAGTGATATTTAATTACTTGATAGTACCTTATAATCACCAAGACATTCTGAGATCCAGACACTGAGGGTGTTGTGTGCCGACTTATCTTCCAATTCCTACATTTGTTAGAAGGTGACCTGAAAGCATTTTGAACTGACACAGTATGAAGCGGTCACAGAAGTGTCAATCTGTGTCTGGCCTTGATAGAAAACTTCATCATCTTTTCATTTCCTATCAAACATACATGTTATTACAGGCTTGGATGTGGCCCATTCTCCAGCCTGCTCAAAGCCCTGACTTTTTGATTCTTGGCACCTCAGTAAAACAAAGAGAAGGTTTCACTCATGGGGGCACTGGGGACCTGCTAAAACCTGGGATGTCTGAATGAATGAATGAGCAAGTGTCTTCACCTTCAACAGAGCTGCCCTAAGCAATGGCACCAGGACAGGAGGGGTCTCTTCATGCTATGTTAGGCATTTGGTACAAAGTATCCTGCTAATGGTTCTGTAGTCAGAAGGAACCCTGGAGACCGGGTCAGCACAAACCACCCATTATGTAGATGCTCCATGAGTTACAATGGGATAAATCCTTATGAACTAACTCAAAACTTTAGCTCACAGAAGTAACATACTGAGCAAC